>NC_091240.1:10951185-11019489 GCF_040958095.1 Procambarus clarkii | reverse complement strand
TTAAACATATAGTTCAAGGGTTTATTGACAATCAACCACAGAAGGTGATTCGGTACTTTTAAAATGCTAAGCTAACCTACATACGTAAATACATAGATACACAGATTTACGTATGACCTACATATTATGTAGGGAGATCTTGTCAAACGGTCCTTGGTTTGATCTCTCCAAGAACCTGGACAATGCTATTACCTTTCCTTATAATGGTCCTGCAAACTATATCTTTAACCTGGTTACTGGAGGAAGTGACTTAAAGCTGGTGGCCGAGTTTGATATTGACTAGAAAGCCTTAGACGACACTTGGTCCTGCCTGGAAAGCTTTAGACTAAGCTTGAAGTGACTGGGAAGATTTAGACCAAGCTTGAAGTGACTGGGAAGCATTAGACCAAGCTTGGTGTGACTGGGAAGCTTTAGACCAAGCTTGAAGTGACTGGGAAGCATTAGACCAAGCTTGAAGTGACTTGGAAGCATTAGACCAAGCTTGGTGTGACTGGGAAGCTTTAGACCAAGCTTGGTGTGACTGGGAAGCTTTAGACCAAGCTTGGTGACTGGGAAGCATTAGACCAAGCTTGGTGTGACTGGGAAGCTTTAGACCAAGCTTGGTGTGACTGGGAAGCATTAGACCAAGCTTGGTGTGACTGGGAAGCTTTAGACCAAGCTTGAAGTGACTGGAAGCATTAGACCAAGCTTGAAGTGACTTGGAAGCATTAGACCAAGCTTGGTGTGACTGGGAAGCTTTAGACCAAGCTTGGTGTGACTGGGAAGCTTTAGACCAAGCTCGAAGTGACTGGGAAGCATTAGACCAAGCTTGAAGTGACTGGGAAGCATTAGACCAAGCTTGGTGTGACTGGGAAGCTTTAGACCAAGCTTGAAGTGACTGGGAAGCTTTAGACCAAGCTTGGTGTGACTGGGAAGCTTTAGACCAAGCTTGGTGTGACTGGGAAGCATTAGACCAAGCTTGAAGTGACTGGGAAGCATTAGACCAAGCTTGGTGTGACTGGGAAGCTTTAGACCAAGCTTGGTGTGACTGGGAAGCTTTAGACCAAGCTTGAAGTGACTGGGAAGCATTAGACCAAGCTTGAAGTGACTGGGAAGCATTAGACCAAGCTTGAAGTGACTAGGAAGCATTAGACCAAGCTTGAAGTGACTGGGAAGCATTAGACCAAGCTTGAAGTGACTGGGAAGCATTAGACCAAGCTTGGTGTGACTGGGAAGCATTAGACCAAGCTTGAAGTGACTAGGAAGCATTAGACCAAGCTTGGCAGCAAATGGAAGAAATATCTCTCGAAGACGCGTCTCTCTATGACCTCCATAACACGAGTGTGGAAAAATGTCAACTGTGATTTGTCGACAAAAAAGATTTGTCGAATACCCGAAAAATGTATTCTGCCGTGAGAAGTAATATTTATACGTGGGAGAGAAGAGACGAGAGGGTATCATACTCACCTCTCCACCATTAAATATCATCCATTATATAGAGATAATAAACCCCAATTATGTTTTTAAACTTTGTGTTCAGAATTGAAACAAGTTTTCCGCATTCTCCCGAGTGCATTATCAAGGTCAGATTATATTATATGTATATAATATATAGATTATATAGCTTATAATATATAGTTTTATAATATATGTATATAAGTTCGAATTTGAACCAGAATTGGCCACCAAGTTAGAGCATTTTGTTGTGTTCAAACAATTTTTTAATATGATTGAGACTTGTCAAACCAATAGACCTGTTTTTTTTTACAAGCAAAGAGAGAGCTATAGTGATGAGATAGTGAAGATTATAAGGTGTGTGTGTGTGGGCAGTTTTATACTTGTCGCTTCGTGGTGAGTTACGAGACAAGATCTGGGGCCAGATTCACGAAAGCACTTACGCAAGCATTTACGAATCTGTCCATCTTTTCTCAATCTTTGGCGGCTTTGTTTACAATTATTAAAGCAAAGCCGTCAAAGATTGAGGAAAGATGTACAGGTTCGTAAGTGCTTGCGTAAGTGCTTTCGTGAATCTGGCCCCAGGCTTGCCTCCTCCTCCTGCAACCAGGAGTGGACTGAGAATAATACACCAGGGGCCAGATTCACGAAAGAACTTACGCAAGCACTTACGAACGTGTACATCTTTCCTCAATCTTTGACGGCTTTGGTTACATTTATTAAACAGTTTACAAGCATGAAAACTTCCCAATCAACTGTTGTTATTGTTATAAACAGCCTCCTGGTGCTTCGGAGCTCATTAACTGTTTAATAATTGTAAACAAAGCCGCCAAAGATTGAGAAAAGATGTAGAGGTTCGTAAGTGCTTGCGTAACTGCTTCGTGAATCTGGCCCCTGAGCAGAAACAATAGCGACGCTTCAAGTGGTTTGGCAAATTTGCTGACTATAAGAACGGTTATCTTCTGTTATCTTGAGATTTATTTCGGGGTTTAGTGTCCCGCGGCCCGGTCCTCGACCAGGCCTCCACCCTTAGGAAGCAGCCCGTGACAGCTGACTAACTCCCAGGTACCTATTTGCTGCTAGGTAACAGGGTGAAAGAAACTCTGCCCATTGTTTCTCGCCGGTGCCCGGAACGAACCCAGGATCACGCGTCCAGTGTTCTGTCCGCTCAGCCACCGGCTCCCTATGGTATAGCGACTTCCACGGTGGCAATCTCCATCTCTACTCTAAACACTGCGTGTGATTAGCGCCTTTAATATTGACACTTCTCTGTGAACATTATTGTGATTGAAATGTATCCGAATCTACGAGCTTTGTTATGTGTGTTTTAGTGTGTGCATGTGTTGCTTTACTTAATAAAAGAAGGAAATAGTCAGAGACCGGGGCTCTCGCACGGTGAAAGTTCTCAAGGTTGACCAAGAGAGAGAGAGAGAGGGGAGGGAGAAAAGAGAGGAGAGAGAGAGGAGAGAGACAGAGAGACACAGAGACACAGAGAGAGAGAGAGAGAGAGAGAGAGAGAGAGAGAGAGAGAGAGAGAGAGAGAGAGAGAGAGAGAGGAGAGAGAGAGAGAGACAGAGAGAGAGAGAGACAGAGAGAGAGAGACAGAGAGACAGACAGAGAGAGACAGACAGAGAGAGAGAGAGAGAGACAGAGAGAGAGAGAGAGACAGACAGAGAGAGAGACAGACAGAGAGAGAGACAGACAGAGAGAGAGACAGACAGAGAGAGAGAGACAGAGAGAGAGAGAGACAGAGAGAGAGACAGAGAGGAATGGTTGGGTGTGGAGGAGACGGTGATGTTCGTCAAGATTGACCAAGAGGAGGAAAATACACCATCTGCGACCCAATACAGCACCCTCCTGCTGCTGCTGCTGCAACACACACACCCTTATACCGGCAGCATTGTTGACCACCCCCCCTCCCCCTCCCTCCATCACGTCTCTGGCGTCCAAGACAACTGAGAACCAGCGGAGACTTGCTCATTACACACAAGACATCCACCCAGAGAAAGAAGACTGAAAACACGGCTTAACAAAGGTTTGAATAGAAGAGATGACGCAGATGGTAACTGGTAGTTGAGAGTTGAGGTAAGTGGAGTGACTTGAGAAGGACGAGGAGGTATTAAATGGAGTGATTGGAGGAGCAAGTTGGGTAGTTAGGTGGTAGTTAACAAAGCTTATAACAAAACAAGGTACAAAGATAAGAAGCTCGGGTCGTTCCTGAGCTCAGGAAATAGTTACACAGAGAATATCTGAGAGAATTATACCTCACGGTGCTAAAGGGATAGGCGGGGACATGATATCGACATACAAAATCAAAAAGGGGAATTGAAGTAGACAAAGAACTCTAGTTGAAATATTTTAAAAGTAGATCAAGTGGGGTATAAATGAAAACAAGAGATAGAAATGTGTAACAAAGTGAATTCATAATAATAATTTATGATGTCGGGGGCAAAAATATCTGTAATCTCTGTAATCTGTTGTGAGTCGAGAATGTAGACTGCTGCGCTACAGGACTGGCAGAACACAACACCTTCAGTATTAAGAGTTGTCAGGAGTGGAGCAGGTTAGTCGAAGGAGCATTTGGCACTAACTCAATACTCAGTTTTATATGTAAATGTGAATAGCGTCAGAAATTCATTGCATTAAACGAATAGAGACAACATGAAGGCCAGACCAGGAGCTGAAGCTCAACATTGCAAATGTATAGATGAGTGAACATAGGTAAGTATAAGCAAAGAAGCGGTGAGTCCAGGTCCACCTAGGGCCCTTGTGGACTCTCACTAGTGAGACCAGGTCCACCTAGGGCCCTTGTGGACTCTCACTAGTGAGGCCAGGTCCACCTAGGGCTCTTGTGGACTCTCACTAGTGAGGCCAGGTCCACCTAGGGCCCTTGTAGACTCTCACTAGTGGGACCAGGTCCACCTAGGGCCCACGTGGGTTCCCCCGTGGCGAGGACAAGTGTAATCCTCACTTCCTCCCACATACCGCGCCCTGCCCACGTCAGAACCAA
The DNA here is from genome assembly GCF_040958095.1 of Procambarus clarkii. Taxonomy (NCBI): domain Eukaryota; kingdom Metazoa; phylum Arthropoda; class Malacostraca; order Decapoda; family Cambaridae; genus Procambarus; species Procambarus clarkii. The sequence goes on along the minus strand of NC_091240.1, from coordinate 11,015,045 downwards.
TATTTACGTCACAATCTCACGGCACCTTAATACGTCCCGGACCTTGGCTGCCCCTTCACGCCACGACCCTCCCTCCTTCACGACCCCTCCCTCCTCACGACCCCTCCCTCCTCACGACCCCTCCCTCCTCACGACCCCTCCCTCCTCACGACCCCTCCCTCCTCACGACCCCTCCCTCCTCACGACCCTCCCTCCTCACGACCCCTCCCTCCTCACGACCCCTCCCTCCTCACGACTACTACCTGCCTCTCAACCACTACATTTTTCGGCTCCTCCCCTCGTCAAGTTGCTCCCTTAACTTCCATCCTCTCCAATCTTGGTCAGTTTCCCATGAATGTTACACCCACGTTTTTTGTATATGTTTCTTTGATCGGTCAGCTGGTACCAGCCAACACCTTGCACCTTCTCTCTCGCTCTCTCTCTCTCTCTCTCTCTCTCGCTCTCTCTCTCTCTCGCTCTCTCGCTCTCTCTCTCTCTCTCTCTCTCTCTCTCTCTCTCTCTCTCTCTCTCTCTCTCTCTCTCTCTCTCTCTCTCTCTCTCTCTTTCTCTACTATCGAGAGAAAGACAGGGGGGACAGGTCAGCTGTTAGGGGGGGGACAGGTCAGCTGTGAGGGGGGGACAGGTCAGCTGTGAGGGGGGGACAGGACAGCTGTGAGGGGGGGGGACAGGTCAGCTGTGAGGGGGGGGACAGGTCAGCTGTGAGGGGGGGACAGGTCAGCTGTGAGGGGGGGACAGGTCAGCTGTGAGGGGGGGACAGGTCAGCTGTGAGGGGGGGACAGATCAGCTGTGAGGGGGGGACAGATCAGCTGTGAGGGGGGGGGGACAGATCAGCTGTGAGGGGGGGACAGATCAGCTGTGAGGGGGGGGACAGATCAGCTGTGTGGGGGGACAGATCAGCTGTGAGGGGGGGACAGATCAGCTGTGAGGGGGGGGACAGATCAGCTGTGAGGGGGGGGGACAGATCAGCTGTGAGGGGGGGACAGGTCAGCTGTGAGGGGGGGGGACAGATCAGCTGTGAGGGGGGGGACAGATCAGCTGTGAGGGGGGGACAGGTCAGCTGTGAGGGGGGAACAGGTCAGCTGTAAGGGGAGGGACAGGTCAGCTCTGGTTCCGAGGATCAGCGTCCCCGTGGCCCGGTCTCTAACCAGGCCTTCTGGTTGGTAGTCTGGAGACCGTCCTCCAACAAAGACCCAAAAGTGATTCCATCCACCCGCCAAACCCCCCAGCTGTTTATTAATGAAAAACGGTTTACACACGACTCACAACTGTTGACGTTCGAACACTTCCGGAACAAGTGCTTCACTGACGAATTTTGTTCGAACCTCAACGCTGTAAATGCTTCACCCACGTACTACAAATACAAATAATCGCCAACAGAATCTAAACACCTAACCTAACCTATGTCTATATATGCACAATATGCTAATATATGATAATATTAACTTATATTTGAGAAAAATCCCGTTTTGAATGAACAACATGTAAAAGTTTATGAATGCATCTATGGGGTCGACCGCTGGATGTAATGGACTTGAGGCGAGGACGGGTTGCTGGTCAACCTGGCTGTTCGATGCGGCTGCTCGCTGCCTGACGTATACTACACGAAGCAAAACTGCATATAATGGTAGCAAGACATTATATTATAGTAAACCACAACTTTACCCCAGTAATTATTCAGGCTGGGTAAAGTAGATGAAAAGCTGTTGGTACACTTAAGATACTTTAACACTTATGTAAGTCACTGTACACATCATGAACGAGGTTTAAAAACGAATTGAGAATACTACTTTACCTGAAATTTTAGTAAATCTTTATCTGAATTCTGATTTACCCTCTGCCTCACGAGTTCACGTAAATTCAGATTTACTTTTGATCTCAGTGAACTGTACTTAGGTGAATAAGTGCACAATAACTTATGGGTTTGACTTGGTAAGTGTGACATACAGCCTTACTGTTCAACGACCCTTCAGGTGGGGGGGTGGGGCAACTAGTGATACCTATCCTGATGTTGCAACCCGTTCTCGCAAATTCGTATAGTCAATATTGACTTAATAACTACGTGCATAGGTGATATACTAAACATAATAGATACCCTTAAAAAGCTTCATAGAAAACACCGACCTTACCTAACCTTGTAAGTATGTTAAGATAAGCATCTTATTGCTTCGTAATTACAATTATTACTTAACCTATACCTATTATAGGTTAAGTAACAATTGTAATTACGAAGCAATAAGATGCTTATCTTAAGATACTAACAAGGTTAGGTAAGGTCGGTGTTTTCTATGAAGCTTTTTAAGGGTATCTATTATGTTTAGTATATCACCTATGCACGTAGTTAATAAGTCAATATTGACTATACGAATTTGTGAGAACATGAAGGGATAGCAGCACCTGCAGGAGACCGGGAGGCAGAGCAAGGGGCAGCAGAGGGTAATGGAGATGTAGTTAACCTTATGAACTCTACAGGGAGTAATTCAGAAGAATGTTTCCCAGAAGTAACAGGTCAGGACTCCCAGTTGAGAAAATCAGGAAGTCATGCAACCGCCTGATAGACTTAATCTGTAGGGGGGGGGGTAGAGTTTAATTAAAAGGGGGAGAAATGTTGGGATTGAGTACTACAGATGTTGGGTGTAGCATGTTTAGAGCAGATGCTTTTGTTTATGATGTGTAAATAGTACGTTATGTACCTTATAATTGTTTTGTTGTGGTTGTTGACAATAAACCATGTGGACGAAGATTGTTTCTCTTCACTGATCAACCAGGCTGTGACTCATACGTCAGGCTGCGAGCAGCCGCGTCCAACAGCCTGGTTGATCAGTCCAGCAACCAGGAGGCCTGGTCGACGACCGGGCCGCGGGGACGCTAAGCCCCGGAAGCACCTCAAGGTAACCTCAAAGTAACCTCTTCCACCTTCAAACGTAACAGTAACGGGTTTATTCTCACTCTCAGACAAGCACACTATGATCAGCGCTGCTCTATGATCCTCTCCCTCAACACTCTTAATTATTCCCTACTGTCTCTGGAGTCAACCGATTAACTAATAAACCATTTCAGACCTAAGACTTGGATGTAAATTAAAGTAATTAACTAAGCATCACATTACAGTCTCTTTCACGATATTATTCCATAAATAAATCTACATAAGCATTAAAGGTTCTTTGCATATCATTTCACGTTATCTCAAGAGTTCTTGTATGCAAGTTATTATAATTAAGTATTGAAGATAATGTACGACATTCTCATATGCAAATTAAAGAATATCTATAATTTCCTGAATAAGGCGCCCACAGATCATATTTACGGTAACCAGCATTTGCATACTTAAGACACATTTTCACTATCTTTCGTTACTGACTTGCTAGTGACGCACATTAGGATATGCTGCTTCAATTATTTTACGGCAAACCTAATCAATAACAGTCAGCTGGTAGCTACTGTGGACACAATTTTAATTCTTCAGTGTGGTACCTGTTGGCGTTTGGCTTGATGACATACATACCACACACCTACATAAAACCTTGTCATCAACCTTGCTGATCACTGCAGCAGCCCGTCACTCAACCCGTCCTCGACTCAAGTCCATTACATCCAGTCGGCCCCACAGACGCATTCATAATTTTTTACATGCTGTTCATTCAAAACGGCAATTTTCTCAAGTATAAATTAATATTATAATATATTAGCATATTGTGTATATATAGGCATAGGATAGGTTAGGTGTTTAGGTTCGCTTGGCGATTATTTGTATTTGTAGTACGTGGGTGAAGCATTTATAGCGTTGTGCTTCGAACAAAATTCGTCAGTGAAGCACTTGTTCCGGATATGTTCGAACGTCAGCAGTTGTGAGTCGTGTGTAAACCGCTTTTCATTCATAAACAGCTGGGGGTTGGCGGGTGGATGGAATCACTTTTGGATCTTTGTTTGGAGGACGGGCTGCGTCACTATACTTATTGCTTCATATATGATTGAACTAAAGCACCTTCAAACCGTCTTCACCATCAACAACTTTGTCAAGTCGGATTATGGACTTCCCGGGGATTTCACGTTCATTCACCTTATAATGGAAAATCATCGCTAAGTCACGTTGCTCTATGACGACTGTCTGGTATACCAGTCACCTATTGAATTGAAAAACTTTAAGCTTACCTGGTGCGTAGCTGAAGGCTTCCTGTCCCCGAGTGCCTCTGTGGGTATCCCCCACCGACGGCGAGGCTCATGGTAGCCTCTTACCGGGTATTCTTCTCTATGTTAGCACTTAATGAAACAAAATTAATGTTTTGTGAAAGGGACAGCAGTGGGCACAAGGTATTTTGAGATTATTAAGCCATGTTTAGCGTTACTTGGGAAGGCTTGGTGATTGGAAGACGAACTGGATGACGGTCCCCACCAGTACTCACTGTTGACTGATGGCGTGAGGCAGGGGGCGCGCTGCCCCCTCTCGCCTGTTCCAATTTTTACATTATTATTTAATTCCCCGCTTTATGGGACTATTGTAGGTCCGGTATACCAATAATTGTTTATATTTGTATAACCTCTTAATTGGTAATTGATAACAATACTGGCAATTTGCTCCTTTTGACACAATTTCTGATTAGACTGTATTTAAAAGAATAATATTTTAGCCTAGTATATTTCTTTTCATATCATCATGTTCCAGAATGTGAAAGTATGGAAATTTATTGACAGCCCACATATATATATATGCGTTCCAGTTATGATATTTTTCTACTGCTGTTGTCAGTAAAACATTATTCTGGAGATACTGCGATAGTTAATTAGTAAAATAAACACTTGGCGAGCAATTAAAAAAAAATTAACGACAGTTATCGTGCAGATGTCATTACAAGCCTACGTTTCGGAGCTATTTGCAATGCAGTATTTTTAAATTCGTGGCTGGACGAAGTCAAATAGGCTATGGTAGACCTTTCTGTTTTATATATATATATATATATATATATATAATATATATATATAATATATATATATATATATATATATATGTATGTGTGTATAACAGTGGTAGTGTGGGGGTATATAGCCCCTGGTGGTAGTGTAGAGTATTATGAACCATTTTACCACATCGGGGATTTGGAAGCGCTAGGATATTGCATTGATAAAATGTGCGCTATATGCAAATACTGCATCATTGGAATTATTCGTACAAGTACTAGTCACAGAGGAAGATTTCATGTGTGTTTGTGCTAAACAGCGACCCGCGTCCTACTTTCTCATGTCGGAAAACTTGTACATAACGTGTTTGGTGAAGGTGTTAGCGTCTAATGGTTGTGCGGGGTTGTGGTTGTGGGGCTATGTGGTCGTTGTGGGGTGTGGTGAATGTGGGTGTGTGGGGTTGTGAGGGTGTGTGGTAGTTGTGGGGGGTTGTGTGGTGGTTGTGGGTTTGTCGTAGTTGTGGTGTTGTGGGGGTTGTGTGGTGGTTGTGGGTGTGTGGGGTAGGTGTGGCGTTGTGTGGGGGTTGTGTGGTGGTTGTGGGTGAGTGGTAGTTGAGGGGTTGTGTGTGTGTGGTGAGAGAAAGGTGAGGTAAGTGACGGGTGAGGAGAAAGGTCAAGACGACCCACGGAAAGTTTCCCAGGAAACTGACAAACATAAATACTGTTTAAGGTCAGGTCGTGTATAGAAATAACATCATCACCGGTGGCCGTATACACTGATGTCATATTCCTACAGGTGCGCACTGCATGTCACTGACGTCATGGTGTTCATTATTATTGAAATTTCAGAGCCACACTGCCTAGAGCATGTTAGGTGCCAGTTTCCGTCGTAATTACATCACACCGAATCTAAGCAGAGACGTCAGTAGCCTCATGCTGACCTGTGCTATATTTATGAAGGTAAATGACTAACCTGATGCTTACTTGCCAAACTATTCGGACATTTATCTTATTTATAAGGCTAGCTCTGTCAACATCTAAAATCTTTGCATTTTAATGTCTCGGATACGACACCTGGCGTACTTACCGCCTGGAATCACTGGAAGGAAGATTCTGACGTTTTCCGTTAGATCTTTAGGTTAGGTTAGGTTTCCGGTTAGATCACCTGAAATCTTCAAGGCGGAAGGCCGGGCCCCGGGGACGCTAAGCCCCGGAAGCACCTCAAGGAAAGACTGTATCCGGCGCTGGCTTGGTCGAGAGGTGCCTGAAGTTAGCGAGTGTGGTGACCTCCTGGTGGACCCTGCTGTCATGGTGGGCGTCGGGCTCTTGCTCCGCCCGAGGTCACTGGAAGACGTTTCTTGCGTTTTTTACCCGCGTGGGCTCAAGTTTAGCAGAGACCATTGCGATTCTCCCGTTAGGCCGTGACTCCGTTCGATTACCTAAAGGTCAAAAAGACACTTTGTCTCAGGTCGGTGGTGTTGACAGTCATCTCGCTGGTTTTCTGTGTGGCGGAGGTGCGTATCTACACTTGCCTTCCCGGGGGTTACCGGGGGCTCAGCAAACATCTGCCTAACAGAGGGTCATAGAATAGTCTCCGCCTTACATGGGAACGCTGAGGTATTTCCAGCATTGTACCGTCGGGAGCCGCGGCAGCAGCAGTAGCTACGGTCGGCAGGTACTCGAGTACCGAGATGGTTGAACTCTACTTCACTGTAATATAATAGTTTACTCCTGAACTAGGCATATATTTTCGTCAAAACTCATTGTTTAACAGGGGTTACCTTGAGGTGCTTCCGGGGCTTAGTGTCCCCCGCGGCCCGGTCGTCATATAATAATATACCCCGGGGTATATAATCTCACTGTAATATACTAGCTATGCTTATCAATACTCAGTTTTAGAGTAATATGCTACTTAGGTCCGGTATACTGATTTCCTGTATAGTTTGTTATACAGTTGTATATGTGGTTTATAAGTACAGAGAGAATAGTAGACCACAGTAAACACCACAGTAAACACCACTGTAAACACCACAGTAAACACCACAGTAAACACCACAGTAAACTTATACATTAGTATACCACAACATACACCACAGGTGTGGTAGATGTTGTGTGTTGCTAATAAAACCTATCCTATCCTAACCTATCCTATCCTAAGGCAAATACGCTCTGAGGCCTAATATAGTGCTATACTACGCCTAGGAACACCAAGGATTATGAAGTGAATAGTACCAAATTCTACTATCTAGTTGCCTCTTATCTGTCAGTACTCAAACTGTAGGCTATACGCTTTCAGACTTTTCTAAAATTACCACTTTCCCTCATTCTTCTTTCACTCTCCATACTTCTTCCTTCACTCGCCTTACTTCTTCCTTCACCTGGGCAGTCCTCTGATGACGTAGGGCTCACAGTGGGTCCCGTCACAGTAGGTCCCGTCACAGTGAGTCCCGTCACAGCGGGTCCCGCCACAGTGGGTCCCGTCACAGTGGGTCCCGTCACAGCGGGTCCCGTCACAGTAGGTCCCGTCACAGCGGGTCCCGTCACAGCGGGTCCCGTCACAGCGGGTCCCGTCACAGTGGGTCCCGTCACAGTGGGTCCCGCCACAGCGGGTCCCGCCACAGCGGGTCCCGCCACAGCGGGTCCCGCCACAGCGGTCAGCGATTGCTCGCTAACTGCTCATCCACGCTGAGTTTTCTGCTGTGTGTGAAAGGGGGGGGGGGAGGGATACTTCGGCCTTACTACACTAGCGGTTTACTCCAACACCAACGGTTTACTTTTCATACGTAAACAAGAACGTCACCATACCTGTTCGTGTGTGAACTGTGAGGCTACATGCACGAAGACCAGTACTGTGTTGGAGCGATGGAGGCGATATTGATGGTAATGATGGTGGTAGAGTCATTAATGCGCCCATACAGTCCCATGTGTCCACTATCGTGAAACTGAATCACCAGTTATCATGTAACTACCGATGTACTCATCTAGTTGTGGTTGCGGGGGTTGAGCTCTGGCTCTTTGGTCCCGCCTCTCAACTGTCAATCAACTGGTGTACAGGTTCCTGAGCCTATTGGGCTCTATCATATCTACATTTGAAACTGTGTTTGGAGTCAGCCTCCACCACATCACTGCCTAATGCATTCCATTTACTAACTACTCTGGCACTGAAAAAGTTTTTTCTATTGTCTCTGTGGCTCATTTGGATACTCAGCTTCCACTCGCGTCCCCTTGTTCGTGTACCACCCGTGTTAAATAATCCATCCTTGTCTACCCTGTGATCCTCTGAAAATTTTGTATGTTGTGATCATGTCTCCCGAGCTCTTCTGTCTTCCAGCGTGTGATACGTGTGTACCATACTTGAGTACGTGTAACATGTTGAGGTCAGAACCCATGCAACAACACCAATGACCTAACTACAGAACTTGCTGTCTGCTACTTAATAGCATATCAACCCCTGGTTAAATATACTTCTATCTATAAATGAGACTGTTCAAGGTTGGAGGGCCAGGCTCTGGGGACCAGCTCACCCAACTTCTCAAGGTAGGTAGGGGGACTGTCATAGGTCGGGGGGGGGGGGGTTGACACCCATTCCCCTCCTTTAACAGGGACAGCCCCCTATTGCGACTCCAATGACTCGTATGATATCTGAAATAATGGTTTTTCGACATTTTTTTAGCTGTTCGGAAATATACATGTTCTAAGGTGGGGGGGGGGGGGGAGGGGGATGGGGCAGGAGAAGGGAGCGAGACGGTGGAGGGAAGGGGGATGGGGCAGGAGAAGGGAGCGAGACGGTGGAGGGAAGGGGGATGGGGCAGGAGAAGGGAGCGAGACGGTGGAGAGAAGTGGGGGGGTGAGAATGGAGAAAGAGAGACCCGGGCATCGCCAGGTATACAATCTAGTTAACAATCAATGCAGCTTGCATCATAGGATAACTCGCATTAAACACTTAAAACTTTAACTTACAATTGGGGCAATGCTCATTAAGAATGGCAAATCTAAATCACTATTAAATAACTAAGGCCATTAACGTAACAATTACTAATACTCTCTTATTATACTCGAATGTCTTATTTCTCATTATGTAAGAAACTCACTGAATCGTACGGAAGAAGGGCCTTAACTGGTGTGGATAACTGTAACACAATGATCATAGATATATGGAGCCCCTGATAACAGCTCGCCCTGCTGTAATCTGCCCTCCCCAACTGTCTCCACTGATCTGATCTTCCTCTCGTGTGAGTGGACGTTAAATAGATCCGAAAATTTAAACAATGTTGTATTCATCCGCCAAAAACTAGTCCGTCTATATTATGCTTACAATTGCTTATTCTTTATTTACACAGCATTTGTGACGGAATATTACATGGCTGTACAATATGAGGTTACACAAGCACTCGCAAGAAAAGTATATTGACAAGAACGTCAACTACTTCATGGCAGTGCAAGAAGAGGTGTTGCGACGGTGGCCGTTGCATAAACACAGAGCTGAACTTTTGGAGTAGGCTTCAACGCCTCCAAATAAGGGCCTGATTGACGTCATCTGGACGCCATATTGAAATTTCGTACTGACGGCTCCAATTGTCTATTCAAAAGTAATATTTGTGTTCATTGTTCCGGCCGTTCTCAAGGAATATATATATATATATATATATATATATATATATATATATATATATATATATATATATATATATATATATATATATATTACACACACTGAGAGTTTAATTTTGTCCTGGACTATGTTCAGGACTAAAGTATATTTGCTATTTTTTCAGTAAGCAATTGTGGTGGCCTTATATGCCCTACAGAGGGTGATATAAGCCTTAATCGCAACACAAATCAGTGATTGGTGTTGCCATGTTTGTGTCACGGGTACTGACACTTGGTTCATATCTGGATCAAGTCAATCTTAAAACCTTTCCATTTTTGTTTAAGACAAAATCATATAGATATTAGACGTATATATTCCAGAGCGCCGAGGGGTGACTGATCAAGCTGTCACATTTAATGGTCGACGTAAATAAATGTTATATTCAATAACCACGTAAAGCCCAGACTAATTACCTCTGAGGACTGGCGTTGCAGGATATTCACACACGGAGCAACTGAAACGTGACACACGGAGCAACTGAAACGTGACACACGGAGCAACTGAAACGTGACACACGGAGCAACTGAAACGTGACACACGGAGCAACTGAAACGTGACACACGGAGCAACTGGAACGTGACACACGGAGCAACTGGAACGTGACACACGGAGCAACTGGAACGTGACACACGGAGCAACTGGAACGTGACACACGGAGCAACTGGAACGTGACACACGGAGCAACTGGAACGTGACACACGGAGCAACTGAAACGTGACACACGGAGCAACTGAAACGTGACACACGGAGCAACTGGAACGTGACACACGGAGCAACTGGAACGTGACACACGGAGCACCGTATCTTATTTATGTTAATTATTTAACGGGATACACAAAGTGTCTACATTAGGGAGCCTACAAAGGGAACCGGTCGGCCGAGCGGATAGCACGCTGGACTTGTGATCCTGTGGTCCTATGTTCGATCCCAGGCGCCGGCGAGAAACAATGGGCAAAGTTTCTTTCACCCTATGCCCCTGTTACCTAGCAGTAAAATAGGTACCTGGGTGTTAGTCAGCTGTCACGGGCTGCTTCCTAGGGGTGGAGGCCTGGTCGAGGACCGGGCCGCGGGGACACTAAAAAGCCCCGAAATCATCTCAAGATAACCTCAAGATAAGGGGATTGTAAAGAGAAATGTAACAATCATCTGAGCCTGTCAGTGTTTTATGTACTCCTTTTATGGTTATATACAATATTTTTATGTAATTCTTTTATGTAAACAAAGAATATTTTTATGCAAACTTTTATGCCAATTAAACAATACTTGTGAGTATTGTTTTTATTCTTATATTGAATACTTTTTTGTAATCTTTGTAAATAACTACTTACATGGATTGTATATATATGGATGATAATACATACTCTTGTAATATAAGTCGACTACGGGCTCACCATAGCCCGTGCTACTTGGAACTTTAGTTCCGGGTAGCTGAATCTTAAACAACAACAACAATACTCTTGAAGTTAATGACAAGGTTATGCCTTAATCCAATTGGCATATGTTATCTTGAGATGATTTCGGGGCTTTAGTGTCCCCGCGGCCCGGTCCTCGACCATGCCTCCACCCCCCAGGAAGCAGCCCGTGACAGCTGACTAACACCCAGGTAACTATTTTACTGCTAGGTAACAGGGGCATAGGGTGAAAGAAACTCTGCCCATTGTTTCTCGCCGGCGCCTGGGATCGAACCCAGGACCACAGGATCACAAGTCCCGCGTGCTGTCCGCTCGGCCGACCGGCTCCCCAATGTATAGCATTATTACACAAACACAACTCTCCAGTGCCCAGTCCATCCTCCTAAACTGATAACACAACTATTTGCTCAAACATACACATATGAACTGTGCGGTCAACATTATACACGCCTTCTAGTTTTAATATTTTAGAGGGCACAAAAAACTTAAGCAATCCTAGGCTTAGTAGTACATATATGTACTATATGAATCCTAAGATAGCGCAGATCTGACCACAAGCCTTTGTCAAGTTAGGTTAGGTTCTGTGCTTAAATTTCCATATTTTATGATATGCCATTTGGGTTAATTCAGTGATACAAAATATTAACTTTTTTTGAGTCCAACTGCCCCTTTCTGTACGATTGACAAAACAGTTCCAATAAATAACACAGGAATACAAAGAGCCATCGTATACAAGACAGTTTGTCAACGGATTTTAATGCCAGTCAAACCTTACCAAACATTACCAAACTTACGAGCCTAACACAGCCTAGTCCAAGGCAATACATCATAACCTTACGATATATACGCATACGGTTTTCTGACAGCGAGCCTTGTCTTGTGTACGATTTTGCCATACCATAAATTGTATTAAATTACACTGAATTTGCATGATTCATAGCTTCTTTTTTAAAATATATGTAATACGATAATGTTTGCACACTGGGCTTGAGAATACTTGCAATTATCCAAATTTTGTGTTAATACTTCTCAAAATTCACCTTCCCCCACCATGTTCATCATCAATTCATGTTCAGAGTTCAGCCCGCAACACCTCATTGCCAATCCGTGATTGTTCAGACTTCAGCCCGCAACAAAGGCACATGAAGCACACCTTTTTAAATGCTTCTCTTGAGTACTCAAATGTAAATAATTTCCAACGGAACCAAAACAACTAACCTAGCGTAGCCTAGCTTTACCTAGAGTAACCTAGCTTTACCTAGCGTAACCTAGCTTTACCTAGAGTAACCTAGCTTTACCTAGCGTAACCTAGCTTTACCTAGAGTAACCTAGCTTTACCTAGCGTAACCTAGCTTTACCTAGAGTAACCTAGCTTTACCTAGCGTAACCTAGCTTTACCTAGAGTAACCTAGCTTTACCTAGCGTAACCTAGCTTTACCTAGAGTAACCTAGCTTTACCTAGCGTAACCTAGCTTTACCTAGAGTAACCTAGCTTTACCTAGCGTAACCTAGCTTTACCTAGAGTAACCTAGCTTTACCTAGCGTAACCTAGCTTTACCTAACGTTGACCAGACCACACACTAGAAAGTGAAGGGACGACGACGTTTCGGTCCGTCCTGGACCATTCTCAAGTCGATTGTGCATAGGATTTACCTAGCATAACCTAGCTTTACCTAGCATCATTTACCCTAACTGAGGGTAAACCTAAATCACGTCTCCACCAAGGCAGTCTAAATAGAATTTGTAAGACCAGTACTGGAATATACAGCACCGACATGGGAACCGCATTTTGTGAAGCATAAACACAAAATTGAAAAAAAACTGAGATTTCCAGCAAGATTGATGCTATAGCTAAGATGATTAAGCTATGAGTATAAACTAAAGGGACCAGATCTCACAATCCTGGAAGATAGAAGACACAGGGGATATGATCATAACGTACAAGATACTGAGGAAATAGACAAGTAAATATTTAATTTGAAAGAAAGTAGGACAAGATGACGTAAGTGGAAGTTTAAACACAAAAAAGGTTGAAGGAATGAAAGGAAATACTCGTATCCTGAACGGCTGGTCAACACGCGGAATGCACTGAAAAAGTAGTTGTTGAAGCCATCTTCAATTTAAAAGTTAAATTCGACAAGGAATTCGAACATTAGGATACTTAAATTTTAACGCAACAAATACAAATAAGCTACTAGGGGGAGGGGGAGCATAGAAAGCTAGACCTCAGCTCCCCGTAAGCATTGACAGGTAAACATAACCTAGCCCTGGTGCCCTGATAATGGTAGCCTAACCTAATCTAACCTAGCCTAACCGAGCGTAACCAAGGCATAACTATTTATGCACACAAATATGATATATGATAATATTCATTTATATATGTATTGAATGAATAAACTTAATTCTACGACGAATTGTATAAAAAGGTGTTCGCTATCTTTAGTATAGGGCCCGTATTTTTTTTATTTCTTTATTACCTAAAAAGACTACTTAAATAAAAATAATTTAAACCGATCTTACGTGGGAGGAAAGGACTAGGGAGTGCTGGTAACGCAGCTAGTCCTCTCAAGTTCTTACAACGTGCAGAAAAAAATGTACTTAATGGCCTGAACATAACCTAACCTAGTGATCTACGCACAGAAAACGTGAATGTAATTTTTGCATAGCAGGACCAGGAGTATCCTAGTGAAGGAGTCAGGCCTAGGGGTGCCCTAGTCAGCGGGTCATGACTAAGGGTGTCATGGTAAAGATGGGGGGCCTGGGCTGAGGAGGGGGGCAGTGCCCTGATAAATGGGAAGGAGGGCCTAGACTATAAGTGCCCTGGTAAAGGAAGAGAGGACTTAGAGTAAGGGTGCCCTGGTAATGGTAGAGGGGCCATGTCTAGGGGTGCCCTGGTGATGGGCGAGGGGGGCCTGGACCTGGGATGCGCGGTGGGGTGCGCGGGGCGGGAGGTGCTGCGCCGTGTGGTGGCACCTCGGCGCGGGGCGGTCAGTGTGTGTGGTGCTCGTGCAGTGGAAGGGTGTGCGCGTCCCTCGCTCGGGAGTGATCCAGTGATGCCCAGCGCGCAGTGAGTGCAGTGCCTGAGCGACATGCTGACCGCCTTGCAGGGGGGGCTGTATACCTCTCCCTCGCGACCCCTCCCCCCATCGCCCCCCATGGTGACTCCTACTGCTGATGCACCCTTACCTTCCCCAAAGTCTCGACACCAGCTGCAGTACTGCGATGCCTGCAACACCGCCTGTGTGTTCATGAACAGTCGGAGGCGCAAGTTCCAGGCTCGCTATGAAGGCTACGTACTGCTCAAGAGGGTGGCGGCCCTCAGTACGCGCCTTCATCTGCCCTACGTCATGGCCGAGGGCGACAGTCCTCCTTATCACCGCCGTCACTCGTGCGGCGACGTCTTGGATGAGAACGGCGACCCTCCCTCGGACGATGTAGAAATACAAGTTCCGCAGACGTCGCCGCCGAACTCATACTCCAGGTCGATGTCGCACTGTGAGTGGCGTCGCCCCGAGGACGACTCGACTCCCACTTGGGAGAAGGTGGTGAATATGGAGGAACCTTGCCAGCCAGATCGCCGCCCCACCACCCCCACCCACACCACCACCCTCGGCACTCAGCCCTCCGTCGGGGGTGTGGAGGTCAGGAGTGTGGATCCCTCGGGTCGCAAACCCCGCCGGCACTCCGCTATGATGGAGCGGTTGGCCTGCGGCCACCAGCGGCTCTGCAGGAAGAAGTCTCGTTCTCAGGACAACCTGGTTGGTCGCCGGGGCAGCGGGGGCGGGGGCGGAGGGCCCCTTCGTCTCAATAACAGCATCATTCCGCCCCCTGCGGCCCTCACCACCTCCCTCTCCCGTTCCGAGGGCAGCATCCATAACGTCCACGCTGTCTTGAGCGCCGTGCCCGTCATGGTCGACGACGTGGGCGTGGGCGGCCTGCGGGCGGAGGTTGGTGAACTGGCCAGGCTGCCCAAGCGGCTCTTACACCGCGTCACGGGCGAAGTAGGACAGCTGGTGTTCGACCTTGAGGGCTGGCGGGAGGAATACCTCGTCCTCACGCACACCGCCATCGCTGCCAGAACGGTGAGTCCTCTACCCATCTTCCTTGACTCAAGCTTTTCCCGTTCACCAATATTTTCTCATTTATACTCACTATCAGTAAATTTCCTTTTTGCAGGTATTTAAATCACATATTTGGTGTGGTTACTCATTGTCGGGGACATGAAGCCTGTTTTGGCTTAATTAACAACCCCCCCCCCTTTAGTCTAACGATTGACCTTCCCAAGGATGCAACCCACAACAGTTAACTAACTCTCGGGTACCAATTTACTGCTAAGTGAACAGGAGTATCGGTTATAAGCATTAGTACTGAAACGTCATAGCCTGCCTGGTAATTGGATAATGGCTCAATCGGTGGAATGCCACAAAAAGAACTGGTGTCATACGACCAAGGTTTTTGAAGGGAGCGGAGGGCCGGCCTGGCTGAGCCACCGGAGCAACACAGTATAACTAACCAGGGCCTGCTTGGATTACCGATACTTGTCGCTGGTGGTGGCTGTAAGTGATGAATCTCTCAATCCTGAGCATTCCATGTGTAAACTGCGAGCAGGAGCGGGTTCATACTCAAACATTATATTATATAATATCCAGTCTTTAGACCTTTAGTCCTGCCGGTATGAGGTACAGGCAACTTTGCAATAACTGTATCATATCGTGTTCTTGAGGATAGGTACATGCAACTTTTGCAATTACTGTATCCTCTCCCGTGTATTTGAGGATAGCCTCATATGCTCCTGTATGACTTGTCCTGCGGTGTGGGAATTTCAGTATCACACACTATGTAACCATTTTTGTAGTCTAGAGTGATAGGCATAAATGAAGATGTTCTTCAGGTTAACAATACAGAAAAAAGTCACCGTCTTTCTCGCCTTGTGTAGCTATGCGCATTTTGTCATTTACAATCTCGCTATTATTGATCGTCTGGGGAAATGCACGCGGACCAAGCCGTTACGTCCACCGAGCAGAGAGGCAGATCTCCTTTACCGCTCAAGCAAATTTAACTTTCTCAGTCCTAGATATGTGCACAGATGGTTAGCCACTTTTAGTGCACCAAGATTTCTCTCTCGTCAGATATAACCTAAAAAAAAGCTACTTTACCTTACCTTGCTAAAATATGGATCGTGAATATAATATTTGTTATAAATACTTGTAGTTATTAATAATTTAAATAATAATTATAGCTAGAGTAATTGTTATGAGTGATCCCGTCATGAGAGAGTTCTTAGGGTTCTGTCGTCGTCAGGACCCTCTTCGTTATTCTTTAATTCGTTAGAGTCCTGCAGTGTGACAAGTAGAGCCTGTGCAAGTATTGGTTTCGTATATTTTCCGTCGCGCGTGCCCAGCTCATAGCATCATATCATGAGTTTGACCTCAGACTTGAAACACTTATGTTAACATTCGGCCATGCTGAACTACGGTAACTGTGCGCTAAGGCCCCTTGTGGCAACTTGAGAATCAGCAGTTTTTTGTGGCATCGAATATCTATCTGGAAAGTGAATTAGTCAATCCAAATTTAGTTTTTGTTTTGTACTGCTATTTTGGATATCTTGAAAATGTTTACAGTTAATGGCTTTAAATATGCCTTGAGATAACACACTTTACATAATTATTTTGAGCAATGCTGCTCCAGTGATTGAACAAGACACTTTATTCCTAACAATATATATAAATCGTTGCAATTACGGCCGTTTTTCAAACAATATATTGATTTGAAGGGTGTATGTTTAAGCTCTATATCTAGCTAATGTTCTTATTAAATTACTTCAGATTTGGTACATATGCATAGGATAAGACTGCTTTCGTCTCCTGTTATTTATGAGAACTTATAATTTAATATAACATGAAGGTGGGGTCTTAATATATAATTGATGTCTTCAAGTTTGTGACTAATTATATTCTCATTCGGCTATATCATGTTTTAATACATCTTAAAAGGAATTTCATCCACATTGGTATAGATACCAGCGTCATGTACTTTTCCCCGCTCCCTGGAACATTATCTGCTACAAGTTTAGGTAGATAGTTCTGTGGCAGTGGCGGTATTGCCGTCTAGAGGGCAGTAGTGTGTGGGGGCTTGTAAAGTCCATGGGCCAGATTCACGAAAGCGCTTACGCAAACACTTACGAACCTGTCCATCTTTTCTCAATCTTTGGCGGCTTTGTTTCCAATTATTAAACAGTTAATGAGCTGTTTATAACAATATAGCACCAGGAGGCTGTTTTATAACAATAACAACAGTTGAATGGAAAGTTTTTATGCTTGTAAACTGTTTAATAAATGTAACCAAAGCCGTCAAAGATTGAGGAAAGATGTACACATTCGTAAGTGCTTGCGTAAGTGCTTTCGTAAATCTGGCCCCATCTTCTGACCGAAGAATAGGAAACAGACTTAAGGGTGTTTCATTATAGGGATGGGTTCTGTTGGAACAAAAGTTCAACCTCAGCTGATTTGACTCATCCTGTTGTTGGTGAGCGCAGTTGAGATTAGCAAACCGAACCGAAAGGTTAGATGAATATTATGTTTGTTCAGTTACTGTGACCTCGTTATTACGACGCCAGATGAAGCAGTACATGTTATATTACAGTGTGTCAGAGAAAAAGAAGATACACATGTCATATTCCAGGGTGTCGAAGAGGCTGGCCATACGCGGGTGTAAGAGAGGAGGGTATATACGCGGGTGTTAGAGAGGAGGGTATATACGCGGGTGTTAGAGAGGAGGGTATATACGCGGGTGTAAGAGAGGAGGCTATATACGCGGGTGTTAAAGAGGAGGCTATATACGCGGGTGTAAGAGAGGAGGCTATATACGCGGGTGTTAAAGAGGCTATCGTGGGTGTCAGAGAGACTATCGTGGTGTCAGAGAGAGGAGGGTGTATATGAGTGTCGGAGAGCACCCTGACACGTGGTAAGGTATATCCATCATCAGTTACTCTTCCCACTGTTTTGTTAGCTTTCCAAGAAGAAACTATTTATAGCTGGCAGAGAACAAAGTGAAATGATGAATGTCACCCGTCCGGGTGATCATTAGTCTTACGTTGCAGTGTTCTGTTATGCGACCCGTTTCACGTTCTGGGCTCTACGTATCGCAAATATAGAAAGCGGACAGAAATATTTCCTCCATACGAGGCCTTATTGACGCCATGGTCAAGCAGCCTAGTCTAGCGTATACGCTAGACTAGGAACTTGTCACGAACTAGGAACTAGTTCGCTAGATTAGTTCGCTAGACTAGGAACTAGGCACGAATTGAAATTGAAATTGAAATAAGTTTATTGAGGTAAAATACACACAAAGGGATGAGGTAGCTCAAGCTATTCTCACCCCGTTCAGTACATCGTGTTAATACATACATATACACACATCACAAACAATAAACATATTACCAAACATTCTGAGAGATAAACATATACATTTCCTCCTTCACAAGTAGTATGGCATCAGACGTACACAAATATTTTTATGACCTAGGTCACAAAGAACTTGTCAAAATTATTCCAATATATTTTTTGGGCCCCCCTCACTATTTGTGTGGAAGCACTCATCGCAATGCACATGTTTTTATGTGGCAATATATATATATATGTTAAGAATTGCTTTTTGAATTAAGCTGGAGAGGTTGATGATACGTCCGTTGACGTAGTCTCAAAACACCAGACTGTCCGGGTCGTCTGGTATGCCACTCTACTGAGTAGCTTAACGGAAATATGTTAATAAGTTTCTCTATCTTTCTCATTCATTCTTTATCTCTTATTTTCTGTTTTTTATATTTTTTATCTGCATGAGCCTGTGTTTGTTATATAAGTTCTTACTATGAATATTATTACTTTATAAATAATATTATTACTTATATTATTACTATTTATTAGTAATATTATTACTATTATTATTAGTAGTAATATTATTACTATTATTATTATTAGAAGTAATATTATTACTATTATTATACTTCCTGAGCTGTTGGAAGCACTAGATAATGCTTAGGGCCTGCTTGATACCTGGTTGATGGGGTTCTGGGAGTTCTTCTACTCCCCAAGCCCGGCCCGAGGCCAGGCTCGACTAGTGAGAGTTTGGTCCGCCAGGCTGTTGCTTGGAGCGGCCCGAAGGCCCACATACCCACCACAGGCCTAATCATACGTTCACCATAGCTTGCAGTATAATGACGACAAGCAAGCCTCGTATCGACAAGTCATTTTAGTTACGAGAGATGGATGGCTGGGTGATGTTTATATAGGCTGAGACCTCGGCTACGGCTGCTCTTATATCTTCCAGCTACGCTACCTGCCACGAAAATGTATATATATGCTGGTTAGAATTTTAATTTGCCATTGTAAAAGCACAATGATATTCTGTGGTTGCATGTTCAACAATCCAATACGTTATCTGTAGTGGAACAGAATTCCTTCAATGTAGAAGACGAAAAGTTATGCTGATTATCATTGTAATTTGCCATTTTAACATGACAATGTCAACTCTCTTCTGTAATTGAGAGTTCAACAACTCTCTACAAAATGTGAATTTAACATATCACTAACTCTGTCGACGGAGGACAAACGAGAATGTATGTGTACTGTTCTGGTTAGCAGTGTAGTTGAATAGCCACGTCTGTGGTAGAAAAAATACTCCTCCGCACAAGGAATATAACTGATTTTGTACATAAGACGGTTCACCGTCGTATTTTCGTTTATATTAAAATCTGCGGTAAGGTAACCTAACAGCGCATTAGGCTAATTCAGCCTAACCTTACGATATATACAGTTTTAACTATTATTAAACAACCATGAACGATTTGACCACAGCCTACGCTGTCAACAGCAGCAGAGCGGACATCACCTGCATATATTCTTACTGTATACCGTATATATTGGATGCAGTCTTTCTAGTTCGCTGTCCACTCAGGCGAGGCCCCTGCCCCTCTGTGTGTGTGTGTGTGTGAACCATTAACCTAGCATAATACGCCACATTACTTAATTAAACTAATGGCACATGTGTCAGGGACTGGATGCAGCTGTCCTCAACCTCTCTACCGTCATCAGTGACATTCAAAACGCTCGAATACTGCCGCCCTCGCACTTAAAGAGACACAAATATTTACTGATGTAATATTGTATTTACTGTCTATTCCATATATTTTCTACATCTCGTGTGTAATCCACGTTTTGCTTTCCGGTGTTGTTAATATGTGGTTTCTTGCTATCGAGTTTTAAGAAAATCTGAAGGCTCTCAGGTAGAGGTTGAGGACCCATGGATCGTGTGCAGCTTCTACCGGTTTGTCAGCTGGTTGCCGAAACTAATAGCCATCTCCGCTAGGTGGTTGCCATCACCATGATGTTGGGTCAAGTGGGGCTCGAGGGACCAGATGTCGGGGGACGTGGGGTGTTGATGGAGTTCGACAGGTGGTGGTAGCATATGGATTCGTCAGGTGGTGGTAGCATATGGATTCGTCAGGTGGTGGTAGCATATGGATTGGTCAGGTGGTGGTAGCATATGGATTGGTCAGGTGGTGGAAGGCGAATATAAAGACCGGGTCTTTACAGGGGGGTCATTGAGAGTAAAGGATTGGCCCAGCTTGGTCATGATATTAGTAGTGTTTGACTCCCTCTATTTTCTTTATTTTTTACTTTTACTCAATTATCTTATTGTTGCCCACAACAGTAAAAAAAAAAAGAGTAGCCTATAGCTGATACAAAAGATGTTAATAAAACCCCAGTGATTAAGATAGATAAGTGGGCTTGAAGGCCGCTCTAAGCAACAGCATTTGAGAACAAACTATCGCAAGACAAGCCTAGCCTCACCGTGCTTGATGAGTAAAAGAATTACCGAATACTATTATAGTGCAGGTAAACTACAGTGATGTTTAACATTCATAAAGCTGCGTGGTTATTTACACAGGAGCAATTTCCATGCATATAATAGTTCCATTTGGAACTTCAAGAAAAATTTGAGTTCAATTTCAGAATTTCAAGAATTTAGGCCATGTATTTTAAAATAATATTGTGCTATTTTTGGCAAGATTAGGTTCAACCTAGGCTAACTTTAAAAGGAAAATAATGTTTACAGTTTTAAGATATTGTGTGTAGTTCTCTCATCACATACATTACGATTTTGTAAGTGGTTATCATGTCTCCTTACTTTTCTGTCTCCCTTATACTATATTATATATATATATATATATATATATATATATATATATATATATATATATATATATATATATATATATTTGGGCTGGTTAACACCTACTTTGACTTAAGTGTTGCACATCCGGGTGGCGTTGCCACTCACAGGGAATCAGCCAAACAGAGAACTGGATCACCACTACAAGTTTGTCCCCCACTGCCTCCGAAACACTTGACGCCTGGGGTAAGAGTGCCACCAGTTTTTTGAAGGAACTGGGTTCTGGGCTAAATGAAACAACAAGAGACCCTAGAGCTTCCAGCGCCTAAGCTTGACGATACAGAGGAGAAATGCTCACTTCATTCAGGATTCCTGCACGTCATCTGAGGAGCTGGAGGAACTCGATAACCTATGATAATCTACTTTGAATCTTGTGTGTAACTCCCTTTTGTAATAAAGTGTAAATAAAATAGACACACATATAAGGGGGTGGTAGTAGAAGACAATATATGTCATTGCACGTGGGTGCTCAACTGCCCCCCCCCCCCCCGGGCTGGTGCATATCCTCTTCTTCGAGGCTTGAGGGTCCCTACAAGCACAACCAGAGGTGGTATACTTCTTATTATATATTATAATATTCGTAAGATATGAAAGACAATTAACAGTTAAAAAAATCTAGGCCTGATCCCTGGAAATTGTTCACAGATACTTATATATATCCTTCCTAATGCTTCGCAATCCAAAACGTTGTCATTCACCAAATGTTATCACCAACCAAAATAATCTTCAGTGTTGGCGATGTTTGCGTCTGCAGTTGATGGGGTGTTGGGGGGGGGGGGTTGAATGGGAGTAGGGGGAGGTTCTCCTCCGACCTTGAGTTTCACCACAAGTATGTGAGTGCTCCACCAGAAGTGTAAACATTGGCCCCCATGTCACATGCTTCACTTCCCTGCCTGCCTCTGGGTAGCCTATGCTTCTTGCACCACACGCTGTTTCCAGTGCTTGTAGGCTCCCTCACAGATATTGTGAGGGCTCCCTCACAGATATTGTGAGGGCTCCCTCACAGATATTGTGAGGGCTCCCTCACAGATATTGTGAGGGCTGCCTCACAGATATTGTGAGGGCTCCCTCACAGATATTGTGAGGGCTCCCTCACAGATATTGTGAGGGCTCCCTCACAGATATTGTGAGGGCTCCCTCACAGATATTGTGAGGGCTCCCTCACAGATATTGTGAGGGCTCCCTCACAGATATTGTGAGGGCTCCCTCACAGATATTGTGAGGGCTCCCTCACAGATATTGTGAGGGCTCCCTCACAGATATTGTGAGGGCTCCCTCACAGATATTGTGAGGGCTCCCTCACAGATATTGTGAGGGCTCCCTCACAGATATTGTGAGGGCTCCCTCACAGATATTGTGAGGGCTCCCTCACAGATATTGTGAGGGCTCCCTCACAGATATTGTGAGGGCTCCCTCACAGATATTGTGAGGGCTCCCTCACAGATATTGTGAGGGCTCCCTCACAGATATTGTGAGGGCTCCCTCACAGATATTGTGAGGGCTCCCTCACAGATATTGTGAGGGCTCCCTCACAGATATTGTGAGGGCTCCCTCACAGATATTGTGAGGGCTCCCTCACAGATATTGTGAGGGCTCCCTCACAGATATTGTGAGGGCTCCCTCACAGATATTGTGAGGGCTCCCTCACAGATATTGTGAGGGCTCCCTCGCAGATATTGTGAGGGCTCCCTCACAGATATTGTGAGGGCTCCCTCACAGATATTGTGAGGGCTCCCTCACAGATATTGTGAGGGAGCCTTGTATTTAATTAAGAGGTACTACATTTGTGGGGATAATTCTACTAGTTACAGGAGATGCCTAGCTTGAATCTTTTCATTTATGGCGACGGTTCATTGTTTTATTTTGTTCACCTCGAAGGGATCCTGGAACTGGTATTGACACGTGGAAAATCGATCATTGGGGTTCGAAGAAGCAGCAGCGAGGGCGTGTAAGGAAGGGACAGCGAGTTGGTGGAGGGAGGCAGGTCACAGTCCTCTCTGCTTGATGAGCCACAGAGGAGGTTGGTGGGGGCGGTGGGGGTCATGTTATACCCCCCCCCTGCATGATGCGCCACAATGGAGGTTGGGGAGGGTGGGGGTGTGGGGGGAGGCCAAGTCACAGTTCTTCGCGGCGGTTCCTATTAATATCATTACTGATAAAATCATTTGGAGAAATACGGGGATTCGAACCCCTCGATATAGGTACTCCCAAACCGCGCTCCTTACCTCTGGACCATGACATGGTGTGAGTAATAGAACCTGGTAGTCTACTGAGTCCTCAGGACGTCTGGAACTTCTCCCGGAGCGGGTGCAGGTTTTACAGATAATCCATCATGCAGCCTGGTATAGGTGACGTTCTCCACCATACACTTCAGCTTCAAATACACAAGGAAGTCACACTAACGTGATATATCTCATTGATATATCACGTTAGTCTGATCAACTTGGGTAATATCATTGTTCTAGTTATTGATATTGTTATATTTAATGTTATTTGTACTGCTATTATGCTACTTCTACTGCCGCCACTTTCATTAATGTTATATATACCAAATGTTCTCATTAATAATACAACTATTTTAGCTGCTTGGCCTAATCAGATTTATTTTAGACCCTAATCAGATTTATTTTAGGCCCTAATCAGATTTATTTTAGGCCCTAATCATATTTATTTTAGACCCTAATCAGATTTATTTTAGGCCCTAATCATATTTTAATGAATTATATCAGCAATTGTGTAAGGTGAAAACTGGAACTCAGAGTTGGGATTTTATAAGAACATTACGTGTAAAATTTTAATTAACGACAAATTTTAATTAGGTTACCTTATTAGGAAACACTACTGCAAATGTCACCCCCACACGGGTATTACCAGAGTGTGTGTGTAATTACCTATTACCAGTGTGTGTGTGTGTAATTACCAAAGTGTAATTACCTAAGTGTAGTTACAGGATTAGTGCTACGCTCGTGGTGTCCCGTCTTCCCGGTACTCTTTGTTGTGTAACGCTTTGAAACTACTATACGCGCGCGCGTGTGTGTGTGTGTGTGTTTGTTTTAGCTATTAATACCTGCGCAGAGTCCACCTCCTAGCTTTCAGTGCCTGGTACGTTTATACCTTCCGACGTTCTAATAGTGTATCCGCGCACGTGCTGTTAACACTTAGAATGGAGGTGACCTCCACACCACCGCCCCCTAGGTCAATCCCCTTGTTTATATCCCCTTACTACATACGCCATGAGCACTGGATTACATATCTATAACTCATGTGTGTTTTAACCTTATCCTAAATCTGTGGTTCTTTGTTCCTTTTCTCGTCATCTACGATAGACCGAATCTTCATTAGTGTCATTAGATAGAGTTCCATCTATCTTAACAGCTTGGCTTCTATATTTCGGGAACTAGTTTTGTAGTCAATCTCTAGACTTGCTTAGTCTTCTCGTTGCTCAAAGTTGGGGTGCAGTTGAAGGCCGGGGGGAGGGGGGGGTGTTGTCAGATGCCGGTTTTAAATATTCTGGAATTTGCCACCCCCCAACTCCCGTCACATAGGAACCAGGCACCCTCACCCCCGTCACACAGGCAACAGGACCAGGCAACAAAAATCAGGCAAGAAAGAGAGAGATGGGCAGACTACATATTTTTGGATTGCCAGAAAGCCTTTGATACAGTACCACACAAGAGGCTAGTGAAAAAGCTGGAGTGAAAGGGAAGGTACTCCACTGGATAAAGGAGTACCTAAGCAACAGAAGACAGCGAGTCACTGAGAGGGGTGAGGTCTCAGATTGGCGTGACGTCACGAGTGGAGTCCCGCAGGGGTCAATCCTTGGACCTATACTGTTTCTGATATATGTAAATGATCTCCCAGAGGGTATAGACTCGTTTCTCTCAATGTTTGCTGATGATGGAAAAATTATGAGGATTAAAACAGAGGATGATAGTACGAGGCTACAGGACGACCTGGACAGACTGAATGAATGGTCCAACAAATGGCTGCTAATGGTTAACCCGAGTAAATGCAAAGTAGTGAAACTAGGCGGTGAAAACAGAAGGCCAGACACAGGATACAGAATAGGAGATAAAGTACTTAATGAAACGGACAGAGAGAAAGATCTAGGAGTTGATATCACACCAAACCTGTCTCCTGAAGCCCACATAAAAAGAATAACGTCTGCGGCATATGCGAGGTTGGCTAACATCAGAACAACGTTCAGGAACCTGTGTAAGGAATCTTTCAGAATCTTGTATACCACATACGTAAGACCAATCCTGGAGTATGCGGCCTCAGCATGGAGCCCGTACCTTGTCAAGCACAAGACGAAGCTGGAAAAAGTTTAGAGGTATGCCACTAGGCTAGTCCCAGAACTAAGAGGCATGAGTTACGGGGAAAGGCTGCGGGAAATGCACCTTACGACACTGGAAGACAGAAGAGTGAGGGGGAGACATGATCACTACCCACAAAATCCTCAGGGGAATTGACAGGGTAGACAAGGATAAACTGTTCAACACTGGTGGTACGCGAACAAGGGGACACATGTGGAAACTGAGTACCCAAATGAGCCACAGGGACTTTAGAAATAACTTATTCAGTGTCAGAGTAGTTAACAGGTGGAATGCACTAGGCGGTGATGTGGTGGAGGCTGACTCCATACACAGTTTCAAATGTAGATATGATAGAGCCCAGTAGGCTCAGGAATCTGTACACCAGTTGATTAACAGTTGAGAGGCGGGACTAAAGAGCCAGAGCTCAACCCCCGCAAGCACAAATAGGTGAGTACAGGAACCAGGCACCCTCACCCCCCCCCGTCACACAAGCACCCTCTCCCCCCCCCTCGTCACACAGGCACCCTCCCCCCGTCACACAAGCACCCTCTCCCCCCCCCGTCACGCAGGCACCCTCCCCCCCCATCACATTCTCAAAGAGACGAGGCACCCGACCGAGTGACGTCACCCACAAGTTTCTGAGTAAAGAGTAAATACAAGAGGTCAGTGAAGCAATATCGTCCTAGTGACGCCGGGCGGTAAGGGTCACATTCCCGGTCTTCAGCACTCAAGCCGGATATTCAGGGTAGGCATATGACAATTCGCTTGCCGCGCCTCCCCCCCCCCCCTGACCCTTTAATGCATTCACGCACCCCGCTCCTCCTGCATCCTAACACGCCTTCCTACGTAGCACACGCCCCTCTCATGCCCTGCGTACATCATTCTACGCCCTATATGCCACTCACTACCTACACGCCCTCCCACAAGCTTTATACACGCCCTTCCACTCCCAGTCGCTGCTCGCCCACCTACTCCCAGACACTCCTTTGCCAATCACCTTATACACGCCTTCGCACTCCCAGGGGGAGTGGCGCTGCTCCGCGTGTGTGTGTGAAGCAGTGACAGACCCAGAGCACTCTTGAGTTACTTCCCGCGTTCTTGTACTATTGAAGCCTACTGAGACCGGTGGCTCGAAGGTTAGTTCAGGCAAGACAGGATGTACTCGTCTCCGGTGATCACCATGTTGTCGTCAGATCAACATGTTGATGTGTTCACCATGTTGTCATCTGATCATCATGCTGATATGATATGAACCTAGCCTTCTTCAAAAGTGATAAAAGAATGGCTTGTAAAGGTGTAAGACGAAGGACCCGTAGTCGTTATATATGAGAAAAAAATAATATATATATATATATATATATGTCGTACCTAGTAGCCAGAACGTACTTCTGAGCCTACTATGCAAGGGCCGATTTGCGTAATAAGCCAAGTTTTCATGAATTAATTGTTTTTCGACTACCTAACCTACCTAACCTAACCTAACCTAACTTTTTCTGCTACCTAACCTAACCTAACCTATAAAGATAGGTTAAGTTAGGTTAGGTAGGGTTGGTTAGGTTCGGTCATATATCTACGTTAATTTTAACTCCAATAAAACAAAATTGACCTCATACATAATGAAATGGGTAGCTTTACCATTTCATAAGAAAACAATTAGAGAAAACATATTAATTCAGGAAAACTTGGCTTATTAGGCAAATCGGGCCTTGCATAGTTGGCTGAGAAGTACGTTCTGGCTACTAGGTACGACATATATATATATATATATATATATATATATATATATATATATATATATATATATATATATATATATATATGTGTGTGTGTGTGTGTGTGTGCGTGTTTGTGTGTGTGTGTGTATTAAATTCGTTTCATTTTCATATTTGGATACTTACACATAACTGAATCACGTATTTTTGTAGTCATATTTAATAAATATAATTGTTGCTGATCATTATCAGATGAGCAACATGGAGAAGTAATCAAGACTTGATGATACTACAGTGTAGCGAGAACATTTGATGACATCATCAGCATAACAGGAACCCACTGATGGCGTCACTTTGACAACCATTCACAACTTACAGAGACAAGACGTGATCAGTCACCGGTAGTAACAGACCCCATCACATCAGGTGACAGGCAAGAGAGGGCTCGTACTATAAGGTGAATGGGCGGCCAGCAGTGGTGTAGTAAATGCCATGAATTAACGTAGTGTTTATGATGGCTTCTCTGCTTAGTAGGTCACTCCTGTGTAGCTGTCATGTGAGAGGGTTTTTTGGGGGGGTGTTTGAGAAACTGCACTTATATGACAGAAAATGGGTGATGGTGGGTAGGTAGGTGATGGTGGGCAGGCAGGTGATGGTGGGCAGGCAGGTGATGGTGGGCAGGCAGGTGATGGTGGGCAGGCAGGTGATGGTGGGCAGGCAGGTGATGGTGGGCAGGTAGGTGATGGTGGGCAGGTAGGTGATGGTGGGCAGGCAGGTGATGGTGGGCAGGTAGGTGATGGTGGGCAGGCAGGTGATGGTGGGCAGGCAGGTGATGGTGGGCAGGCAGGTGATGGTGGGTAGGTAGGTGATGGTGGGCAGGCAGGTGATGGTGGGCAGGCAGGTGATGGTGGGCAGGCAGGTGATGGTGGGCAGGCAGGTGATGGTGGGCAGGCAAGTGGGAACATTCTACTAATAACTTTCTCGCCTAACCCATCTGCCACTGTACAAATATGTGTTTAACACATCTCTAACCCTGTCCATGGAGGACAGAAGAAAATGTATATATGCTGGTTAGCATTGTAAATGTGTGGCCACGTCTGTGGTAGAAAATATTAATAATAAAAAAAAAACTGCACAAATCCGGACCTTACGCTCAGTTTTTGTTTACATCCGCCAGCTGGTCACCTCCCCCCCGCCACACCCCTGTGGTTCCCAGGAGCCGACTTTAATATTTTCTGGTGAAATTTACTCGTGTTCCCAATTTATTTCGGGTCTTTGTCTCCCTAAAGAATTTTTTTTTTACAACTTTTACAATCTAACATGTCTGGCACATCTGTTGCTTTTAGACGTATAGAGAATTTTAATACTTTGGCTGCTAGAATTTGTTGTTCCTTAGTAAGTAGCCTAATTTAACATCCGTTAATTAATTTATTCTCTTGTATATTTTTACCTGTATTATAATGTGTTATTTTTTGTTAGTCACATTATTACATATACACTTTGTGGATATGTACACCGAAATGTGTATATCCCGCTTCGTAGTGCTCATGTGCTGAGTTCACTTTAGGCTTGGAATATGTTGAGGAGTAGAGTATACTTGCTTGTGATCAATATGCTTTTGTGGTGGACTTAATAACCCTTCAGAAGGTGACAGGACTTCCACAAGTCCAAAAACGGACTTATAGTTCCACAAGTCCAAAAACGGACTTATAGTTCCACAAGGCCAAAAACGGACGTATAGTTCCACAAGGCCAAAAACGGACGTATATATCCTCACAAGTCCAAAATCGGACGTATATATCCTCAAGTCCAAAAACGGACGTATGTCCCCACAAGTCCAAAAACGGACGTATATATCCCCACAAGTCCAAAAACGGACGTATATGTCCCCACAAGTCCAAAACGGACGTATATATTCCCACAAGTCCAAAAACGGACGTATATATTCTCACAAGTCAAAGAACGGACGAATATATCCCCACAAGGCCAAAAAGGACGTATATATATCCCCACAAGGCCAAAAAGGACGTATATATATCCCCACAAGGCCAAAAACGGACGTATATATCCCCACAAGGCCAAAAACGGATGTATATGTACCCTCAAGTCCAAAAACGGACGTATATGTCCCCACAATTCCAAAAACGGACGTATATATCCCCACACGGCCAAAACGGACGTATATGTCCCCACAAGGCCAAACACAGACATATATATCCCCACAAGGCCAAAAATGGACGTATATATCCCCTCACGGCCAAACACGGACGTATATATCCCCACAAGTCCAAACACGGATATATATATCCCCACAAGTCCAATAACGGACATAAATATCCCCCACAAGGCCAAAAAAGTATGTGCTAAAAATCATAGCGGCTCGTAAAATAATGTGACGGCTCAATTTCTTTTCGTGGGTCCTCGGTTAGGTTAGGTTAGGTTCTGGCAATTTAGTACATCCGTTTAGTGACGTTGTGAACGCTCGAGAGGGCGGGCTGAAGAGAGGACTCACCAATAGAAAACGGCACAATACGTCAGTTTTGAGGACCTCTGTCATTTTGCAACCCGTTCTCGCACTTTCTTACAGTCAAAATTGACTTATTAAATAAGTGCATATGTGACATACTAATTTATTGTGAATATTTTAGTTTACCTTGAAAAGCTTCATAGAAAACACCGACCTTTCCTAACCTTCTTAGTATGTTAAGATAAGAATCTTATTGCTTCGTAATTACAATTATTACTTAACCTACTATAGGTATAGGTTAAGTAATAATTGTAATTACGAAGCAATAAGATGCTTATCTTAACATATTAAGAAAGTTAGGTAAGGTCGGTGTTTTCTATGAAGCTTTTCAAGGTAAACTAAAATATTCACAATAAATTAGTATGTCACATATGCACGTATTAAATAAGTCAATATTGACTATACGAAAGTGCGAGAACGGGTTGCCATTCTGAGTACATCAGTTATTGGTCTTAGGGGATTTTATACGTCAAAATCACTATTCGAGAGGACGGGCTGTCTCAACACACCATATTTATTAGGTCTATCCTACTTACCACCGCACACTTCACGCCATATTTATCCGGTTTAACCCACTTCCCAATATACTTCACACCATGTTCATTGGGTTTAACCCACTTTACACCATGTCCATTGCGTCTAACTCACTTTCCAACACACTTAGTGCGCCGAGTCTATCTCACTAATACAAATCCGCTTTGCCTCTTGACACTACCTCGCTATTCTTTATTCCAAGGACAATTCCCATTCCCGTTGCCTTGTGTGGGAAAGAAACCTGACCCGGTTTCTGTGGACTCTGACGTCAACTGCCTGCTGGATTTAGGTCTGACCTCGTTTATCATTACATTAATTCGACCTTGTTTTCTCGACCTGTTCACCTGACGTTAGCCTTTTATTGGTGTTACTGGCCTAGGGGGGGAGGGGGGTGGGGGTATGGAGGTTAGGGGGAGGGTAAAGAGATTTTTTTTTCTACCACAGACGTGGCCCACACATTTACAATGGTAACCAGCATATTATACATTTTCTTCTGTCCTCCATGGACAGGGTTAGAGATGTGTTAAACATATAGTTCAAGGGTTTATTGAACACTCAACCACACAAGGTGATTCGGTGCTTTTAAAATGCTAAGAATTTAGGTGACAGAAGTAGGCTGTGAGTATTTCTTAGAACTTAGGTGACAGAAGTAGGCTGTGAGTATTTCTTAGAATTTAGGTGACAGAAGTAGGCTGTGAGTATTTCTTTTTCTCTCTCGTCATTTATTTGATCATGCTGAGCCTCAATGTAAGTGTGCGCCCTTACCTAATAGATTTTTTTAGGACTGATCTTCAGCTCCTGGGACATGCCTTTCCAGCGGTCGGTATTCTAATGGAATGGGTCCCTACTCCTTTGTTTCTTGTTTAGACCTATCTGCTTCTAAAACTATTTGTACAGTGTATGTACAGAGTCAATATGTACATATATATGTATTTACAAAAAAAAAAGCTGAGAAAGTTGTATTAGGAGGAGGGGGGGGGGGTGTTGGCGTACCGACGGACATTTAACATTTAACATTATTTAACATTTGCTAAATGCTCGTTAATACTGACTAATAAACACTTCATACGTGCATCAAACAACCTGTCCTCAGGCTAGGCTCGTCCAAAAATACTTTCATCAATTTTAACGTAACCTCTCATATTTTCAATAATTTTAAGGTACTGCGTATTCAAAATAAGTATTTTTTTCAAATATAAACTGATATGTTTATATATTATATGCGTTGTGTAGTTTGGCCGAGATTAGATTAGACTGGGTTCTGTTGGTAATTACTGATATTCGCAGTACGTGGATAAAACATTTCGAGAGGTCGGGCTCCAG
Organism: Procambarus clarkii; assembly: GCF_040958095.1. Classification (NCBI taxonomy): domain Eukaryota; kingdom Metazoa; phylum Arthropoda; class Malacostraca; order Decapoda; family Cambaridae; genus Procambarus; species Procambarus clarkii. Next base: position 10,983,448 of record NC_091240.1, on the reverse strand, counting down.
CAGAGGACGTGGGTGAGGTTCACAGCCCGTCCTCATCAACAAAGGCCAAATTATCGTTAATCCACTAGCCGAAATTAACGTTAATTCGTTAATCATAATGTTTATGAAAGAAAAACGCTTTACACACGACTCAGAAGTGATGAGGTTCAAATTTTAATCGAACATTGCTTCTTACTGTTCGAATCGTACCTAAACAAATGCTTAAAGCCATGAACTACAAATACAAATAATTGCCATCAGAACCTAAACACCTAACCTAACCTACGCCTAAATATGCACAATATGCTAATATATAACAATTAATTAATATTTGAGAAAATTCCTACTTTGAATGCTGCGTTAACAAATGATAAATGTGTCTTTGTGGTTGATTCCCGACGGGAGCATTGGTTGAGGACAAGGGGCTAGATTCACGAAAGCAGTTACGCAAGCATTTACGAACGTGTACATCTTTCCTCAATCTTTGACGGCTTTGGTTACATTTATTAAACAGTTTACAAGCATGAAAACTTCCCATTCAACTGTTGTTATTGTTATAAACAGCCTCCTGGTGCTTCGGAGCTCATTAACTGTTTAATAATTGGAAACAGCCGCCAAAGATTGAGGAAAGATGTACAGGTTCGTAAGTGCTTGCGTAAGTGCTTTCGTAAATCTGGCCCCAGTTGCTGTTTGAGGAAAGTACACGAGTCGTCAATTGTCAGTCATTCGTAAAGTGTTTTTCATTCGTAAAAAGGCAGGTTTGACGGGTGGATTAACGAACATTTGACCTTTGTTAATGAGGACTCATTGGACTCACAGTTAGTTACGTTGGAACACTTCTTGAAGCGCCTCGCACACTTCCTGTGTTTGAGTCACACTTCAAAGTGCTTCACCTATGCCCTACAAATCTAAAGCATTTGTCAAATCAATCAAAACACTAGCATATTGTAGGCCTAACTGTACGCAAAATTTTATTGCACCTAAATAATAATTTACAATCGACTTAGTATAGCTTTTGGGTACAGAGTACGTTTAAATTAACGAATGTGGCTTTAGGGAAATGTTAACATCTTGTGAAATGTTAACATTTTGATAACTTCAACCATCCACTCTTGGTGCAGAGATAACATATTTTGATTACGGAAGATATCACTAGCGTCGCTTGTCTTGTCACCTCTGAATACACAGTTCGACAGGATACCTCTAGGATATAGCCTAGGCTATCACCGGACAGAGATTTTGACCATCCTGGCGATGTTGTTGTTATAAATTCGGCTATTCGGAACACGTTCCAAGTAGCACGGGCTATGGTGAGCCCGTAACTTACGTGGCACAGGAGCGGGGCAAGTAGCACGGGCTATGGTGAGCCCGTAGTGGACTTGCCTGGCACAGGAGCAGTGCTGCATCCTGGCGAGCTGATGGTGTACAATGTTAATATCATCATTATGTTAAACATAGCGGCAGTGATGTGGATTGACTAATCATGTTTAGTAACTGTAAACTATGGTAAGTTAAATTGCTGATATGTGAAGGCATTAGTAAGGGTTAGTTAAGTTTTATTAAGTAAGCTTTGGTTAGGGTTACCCCTAATATATCAAGTTAAACATAACTTCATAAATTAACTTAAATTAGTCTATGTAAACTTACGCGTTGTCTCGCTCTATAATATTGTTCCAACTAGCACAGCGAGGGGCTCGTCTGACAGTTCTCCTTGAGGTTACCTTGAGGTGCTTCCGGGGCTTAGTGTCCCCGCGGCCCGGTCGTCGACCAGGCCTCCTGGTTGCTGGACTGATCAACCAGGACTGATCTCACTCCAGCATTTGATATTACTACTCTCATCCTTTGATAAGAACTTGAATGCTACTTTATTAGTTAACTGTATAATTAGTTTTACGAAGATGTTTGCTATATTGTTAGGAATCTGTACACTGTTGAGTACACAAATACACCGTAGACAGTGTTGTACACCGTAGACCTAGTGACCATCCGCCGGACCGACCGGGCTGTGGTGGATATGTGCCCCTGTGGGCCGCTCCAAGCAACAGCCTGGTGGACCAAACTCTCACAAGTCAAGCCTGACCTCGGGCCGGGCTTGGGGAGTAAAAGAACTCCCAGAACCCCATCAACCAGGTCTCCGAAAGCTGTTAAATGTCCAGGCGTCAATGACCTCTCAGTTGCGGAGGGAAGACGATGGTTTGAGGAGAGGAAGAGAAGTGAAGGAGGCGAGAAGAGAGGAGGGGGGAAAGGAGAGAGGGGTAGAGGTAGGCGGAGGGAGATGAAGGAACGCCGTTAAGTAGGAGAGACGCAAGAAGGTCAAAACAACACCAATTTTCTTATCATCGCTTATGACAAGAAATTTGTTCCAGCTTATGCAGTACTCCAGTGTCCCCTCTGCCAGGCAGCCTGCAGATGGAGGGCACTGGTAGCCTGGTAGCCTGCAGGTGGAGGGTACCAGGCAGCCTCCTGGTACCCTCCAGCCTGCAGGTGAAGGGTACTGGTAGCCAGGCAGCCTGCAGGTGGAGGGTACTGGTAGCCAGGCAGCCTGCAGGTGGAGGGTACTGGTAGCCAGGCAGCCTGCAGGTGGAGGGTACTGGTAGCCAGGCAGCCTGCAGGTGGAGGGTACTGGTAGCCAGGCAGCCTGCAGGTGGAGGGTACTGGTAGCCAGGCAGCCTGCAGGTGGAGGGTACTGGTAGCCTGCAGGTGGAGGGTACTGGTAGCCAGGCAGCCTGCAGGTGGAGGGTACTGGTAGCCTGCAGGTGGAGGGTACTGGTAGCCTGCAGGTGGAGGGTACTGGTAGCCTGCAGGTGGAGGGTACTGGTAGCCTGCAGGTGGAGGGTACTGGTAGCCTGCAGGTGGAGGGTACTGGTAGCCAGGCAGCCTGCAGGTGGAGGGTACTGGTAGCCAGGCAGCCTGCAGGTGGAGGGTATTGGAAATGTGTCAAGTGAGTGAAACGAAGTTTAGTATCATGGTGTGTGCATACCCTCCTTGACCACGTCACTGGTCGTATAAGGTGTGACGGCTCTTCCTTCTCTTGGTTTGATGTTAAGGCGGAGCTCATGAGCGTGCTTCGTAATTGTGTGGTGTGAGGGTGTTGGCCTGAAGAGTGGAATGACTGTTCTGACTCGAGCAGTGGCTGTCTTGGCTTGAGCAGTGGCTTGACCACCTCCTCTACTCATTGTGAGAAGAGAGAGAATATATGGCTTGAGCACCTCCACTCATAATTGTTCACTGCGATCCCCCCACTGATAAAATCTCATAACTCACAACTAAGTAACATAAGACCTTGAACACAAGACCAAGTCTCCAGAATATAAAATTCCTTCATAATAATATATATAGTTTTTTTATATTTACATCAATTTACAATGGAAAATACGACATGTATAAATCCCATTTTGACCTCTGCATGAAGTTAGAAAGCTATATTTTTCAGCTGCCTTTCTTTTGGGCACAATCACGAAAAAAAATAGCATGCAATTTTACACATGTGCCACCACTCCAACAGACATTGGAACTTTTGTTTTTGCTCAACCAGATGTTCCCACAATACTTGAACAATTACTAATTACATCTCTACTCTGCAACAGACTGCAATTGAGGTTCCATGACCCTGTCCCCACTTTAACCTGATAGTCAATAACAAGCTTCACCATAACCAAACAGTGATCTGAACAGCTGACCGGTACTGCACAGAGCTAATTTTATCATGTAATGTGTGCGTATATATTCTATCAAGCCTGGAACCATAATTCTGGCGAACATGTGTGTTCTCATAGACACCCCTGTTAATGCTACTCGCATCCTTGAGGTCAATACATTTCAAAAGTGTAATTGAAGCAGGCGATACACCTGTGTTCGACTGAGTGGTCATCTCACAGAAGTGACAACAGAGTCGCCACCAAAAATAACATTACGAGTATCATGTCAAAAAAAAAAATACAATAACTATATTTAGAGAACAATTCCTCCCTTCCTGCGGGTGCCAGAGGAATCACACACATTAAGCACAGGAATTATGGTGTCAAAAAAGGAAATCCTCGCATATAAAACATTACTATTATCATCCATTTTGGTATTAAGAACCTTTATGTGTGCCTGTTTAGCACTCAATATTATCGTACCACCTTTCAACAAATTCGTAGGATTTATTAGGATTTCAAAATAATCACGCCAACATATCAAGTTTCTTAACATCTTGTACATTGTGTTCTTGCACTAAAAACACATCACATTTATGATATTTAAACAAAGACATTAGTTGCAACTGTTTGAGTCTACAATTGAGTCCATTAATGTTTTAATGCACAATTAAAATTAATAGGCTTTCCGAATGTAATTTTGAGAGAAAACAAAATTAACTCTTTATCACTCATTATCTCACTCTACAATGAGTGTCATCTTTCTCTTTTCGAAATTTAACTTTAATATCTTCCCTCACGGCTCAATTCTGTTCATGTTCCACGACATCCCAGCACGTATTATTGTTAGCTCTTGTCTGTAAGTCGCTAAGTTTCCATAAACGATAAAAACATGTCCTGCGGAAGACAACATATGACCCAAATATATTTTTTCCAAGTACTGTGCGCAGTTGGTATGACCCCTGTTGAAAAATTCCCGAATAGTGTGGCCTACATTGACTTCCAACTGAGGGGTATTCCGGCAGTACGCACTTGTTTAGATAACGTGTTAGCTTGAATTAAGCCGTTCGCGCGGTCACTCATTTATACAATGCTAACCAGCGTATATACATTTTCGCCTGTCCTCCATGGGTGCCTTAACTTATCTTGCGATGATTCCGAGGATCAAGCCCCCGCGGCCCTGTTTCTGATCAGGCCTCCTGGTTTGTGGTCTTGTGAACCAGACTGTTGGGTAGGGCTGCTCGCAGCCTGTTGCTAGTATTGGAGGTGTCTCTATAAACACCTTTGGAGGTGTTTATAAAATTCTCTTTCGAACACCGTGAGAAACCGGTCAGTTATGCCCCTTATGTGTATCGGGAGCGTGTTGAACAGTCTTGGGCCTTTGATATTGATAGAGTTGCCTCTGAGAGTACCTATTGCACCTTTGCTTTTCAATTATGTATCGATCCCGCCCGCACTCTAGAGAATACAGATTTAACAATTGTAATCGGTCCCTAATAATTTAGATGATTTAGTGAGTGGATTCTAGCAGTAAAGGATCTCTGCACTCTCTCCAGATCAGTAATTTCTCCAGCTTTGAAAGGGGCTGTCATTGTGCAATAATATTCCATTCTAGAGAGCACTAGCGTCTTGTAAAGTATCATTATTGGTATGGCATCCCTTGTTTTCAGAGTTCTTCTTATCCAGCCTCTCATTTTTTTCTTGTAGTTCTGATAGCAACTTTATTGTGTTCTTTAAAAGTAAGATCTTCCAATATGATTACTCTCTGATTCTTTACATTGCTGTTTCGTTCTATAGTGTGATTTGACTGCGTTTTATATGTGGTTTCCGTTTTTTATTTTCCTTTTTTTCTATAGATTTATAATTTACATTTACAAACATTTATGAATTAATTATTTGAATAGAATTTATAATAGTAAATTGAGCAATGTAAATATATAATTCAAACCAGAGAGGGTTAAAGGGAGAGAAACGGCAGCCTAGCGCCGCAGAAAGTAGAGGTATTTTTTTTTTATCTTTAAGAAAATACAATATAAATTACATATACATAGTAGAGGTAGTCACCGTGTTCAGGGCTGTGGCTGTCTTTGCTGTCTCGCCGGAAACATCTGTATTTGTTAGTGTTCTTGCGTGTATCGGTGCGTTTGTTGTACTTGTTGAACCATTCCGTTGTGAGGCACTCATTTGTTCGGCTTGGTGATTAAAATAGCACTTTCTTATACACTTTGTAGTACATTTTCTCGCTTTGTAGTGGACATGTTCTCTGTATATGTTATCTTTGTAGTACATGTTCTCTGGACGTGTTATCTTTGTAGTACATGTTCTCTGGACGTGTTATCTTTGTAGTACATGTTCTCTGTACGTGTTATCTTTGTAGTACATGTTCTCTGTACGTGTTATCTTTGTAGTACATGTTATCTGTACGTGTTATCTTTGTAGTAAATGTTCTCTGTACGTGTTATCTTTGTAGTAAATGTTCTCTGTACGTGTTATCTTTGTAGTAAATGTTCTCTGTACGTGTTATCTTTGTAGTAAATGTTCTCTGTACGTGTTATCTTTGTAGTAAATGTTCTCTGTACGTGTTATCTTTGTAGTACATGTTCTCTGGACGTGTTATCTTTGCAGTATAAGTTCACTTAATAAATACGCTTTATATATGTACGCATTATTTCTTGGTAAATCTTAGGCTAGTCGTTGACTAAACCAAACACTAGAAGGTGAAGGGACGACGACGTTTCGGTCCATCCTGGACCATTCTCTAGTCGATTGTCAAGTCTGCCTTAGGCTATTTACTTTGAAATACATATCACTTTTGCACATTTATTCAGTTTCTCAAACATCACATTAGGCCTATGGCCTTTGGCGATTCACTCGCGACTACCCGCGAAGCGTGGCAGACAAGCATAGTCCTCAGTTCCCCAGCATCCCTTGTGATAACAATACCTCTTTAACTCATCTCTCCCAGTCCTGGAAACTGTGTGGCCAGGCCTTTGGCAGCGCTCGCTCGGGGTGTGAGTGATGGACACGTCTGGACGCCACTTCCCTACTCTGTCCTTCCCGGAATGCCCACTACCCGACGCCCTACTTCCCCACCTGCGCCCCCCACCTGCGCCTCCCCCCCCCCCCACCTGCGCCTCCACCTGCGCCTCCACCTACTCCCCGACCAGCGCCCCCGACCTATCACTCAGCTGTTCCCTTGCCGGCGTCTTCTGCATTACCTCTCAAGAGATCCCGAAGTGTGATAGCGGCACTTTGCATGCCACCCACACGACGTAGGACTCATTCCTTAAGGCAGTTACGAGACTTTAGCACCATTATGAAGGCGCAATAACCAGCTCCTTGTGTCAAATGGGCCGCCACCTCACGTCTGCGGGACAGCTGGCCGCATTAGGGTTCCCCCTTCTGCTTACAGTATTGGGGGAAAGTGGTTCTTAGAACCGCCTCAAAGTAACCTCGAGGAAAGGTTGGGTATTACCCTAATTCTTGACCGACACTAAGATTCCTTCCTTGTAGTCACTTCCCTGTTGAAGCCTCAATGATTACACGCGTACAGTTACCTAGTTCTACACATAATGTACTCACCTCACCTAATTGTGCTTGCGGGGGTTGAGCTTTGGCTCTTTGGGCCCGGCTCTCAACTGTCAATAAACTGGTGTACAGATTCCTGAGCCTACTGGGCTCTATCATATCTACATTTGAAACTGTGTATGGAGTCAGCCTCCACCACATCACTTCCTAGTGCATTCCATTTATTAACTACTCTGACACTGAAAAAATTCTTTCTAACGTCTCTGTGGCTCATCTGGGTACTAAGTTTCCACCTGTGTCCCCTTGTTCGTCCCCTTGTACAGCACTAGCCATTGTGTGTAGGCACAACCCACACACTATAGCACAAGCACATAAGGAGTAGAGTAAATATAGCATATTTCTGCGCTAAATATAGCACAATATTACTAAAAACAAAAGCTATGTTGGCCTATAAGATGCACGTCCTGCATACTCAACAAGTCCAAATTATGCTCCAATTCTTTCATGAAGTTGGCTTCAATGATGCTACTTGTTAGTGTTGGCTTCACACACCTGTAGCTCAGTTCCTACTCTACACGAGGAAGGTTGCTACTCTACACGAGGAAGGTTCCTACTCTACACAAGGAAGGTTCCTACTCTACACAAGGAAGGTTCCTACTCTACACGAGGAAGGTTCCTACTCTACACGAGGAAGGTTGCTACTCTTCACAAGGAAGGTTCCTACTCTACACGAGGAAGGTTCCTACTCTACACGAGGAAGGTTGCTACTCTACACGAGGAAGGTTCCTACTCTACACGAGGAAGGGTTCCTACTCTACACGAGGAAGGTTCCTACTCTACACAAGGAAGGTTCCTACTCTACACGAGGAAGGTTCCTACTCTACACAAGGAAGGTTCCTACTCTACACGAGGAAGGTTCCTACTCTACACGAGGAAGGGTTCCTACTCTACACGAGGAAGGTTCCTACTCTACACAAGGAAGGTTCCTACTCTACACGAGGAAGGTTCCTACTCTACACAAGGAAGGTTCCTACTCTACACGAGGAAGGTTCCTACTCTACACGAGGAAGGTTCCTACTCTACATAATCCCAGGACACATAATATTGGGTTTAGAGAAATCCCCAGAACAAATATTAGAATTAAAGTAATCTCAGGACACGTATTGGGTTTCTGGTAATCCCCAGAACACATATTGGGTTCCGTGTAAATCCCAGCCAGGACACATCGGATTTAGAGTAATCCCACTAAAGAAATATACAGGTTTAATGATAATCCGTTTGAGGAAGGTATGAAGCGAATCTAGATGAGGGAGGGGATTTATGCTCGGTCCCTGAGGTAATCTTATGAGGACAATCCTAGCAGGAAGTGGAGGGGAGAGTGTGGGAGTGAAGGAGGGAGGGTAGGAGTGGGGTGAGAGAGAGGGGGGAGAGAGAGGGGGGGGGGTGAGAGTGGATGGCTTGGAAGCCAAGCCTGATTAACTGGAGCTTCGCAGCCTCTTGGTTAATTAATATAGATGATTGGATTGAGAATGAGAGTGAGTGTGTGTGCGAGTGAGAGTTTGAGAGTGTGTACTCACCTAATTGTTCTTGCCGGAGTTGAGCTTTGGCTCTTTGGTCCCACCTCTCAACTGTCAATCAACTGGTGTACAGATTCCTGAGCCTACTGGGCTCTATCATATCTACACTTGAAACTGTGTATGGAGTCAGCCTCCACCACATCACTTCCTAATACATTCCATTTGTTAACTTCTGTGACACTGAAAAAATTCTTTCTAATGTCTTTGTGGCTCATTTGGGTACTAAGTTTCCACCTGTGTCCCCTTGTTCGTGTTCCACCCGTGCTAAATAGTTTGTCTTTGTCCACCCTGTCAATTCCCCCGAGAATTTTGCAGGTAGTGATCATGTCTCCCCTTACTCTTCTGTCTTCCAGGGACGTGATGTTTAGCTCCCGAAGCCTTTCCTTGTAGCTCATACCTCTCAGTTCCGGGACTAGTCTGGTGACATACCGCTGAATCTACTCTAACTTTGAGTTGTGTTTAACTAGATATGGACTCCTGGCTGGAGCTGCATACTCCAGGATTGGTCTGACATAAGTGGTATACAAGGTCCTGAACTATTCCTTACACAAGTTTCTAAAGGCAGTTCTTATGTTGGCCAATCTAGCTTATGCCGATGATGATATCCTTTGATATCTTTTGATGTGGGTCTCTGGGGACAGGTTCGGTGTGATATCAATCCCCAGATCTTTCTCTCTATTTGACTCTTGCAGGATTTCACCTCCCAGATAGTACCTTAGGCCAGATTCACGAAGCAGTTACGCAAGCACTTACGAACCTGCACATATTTTCTCAATCTTTGGCGGCTTTGTTTACAATTATTAAACAGTTAATGAGCTCCGAAGCACCTGGAGGATGTTTATAACAATAACAACAGTTGATTAGCAAGTTTTCAGGCTTGTAAACTGTTTAATAAATGTAACCAAAGCCGTCAAAGATTGACGAAAGATGTACACGTTCGTAAGTGCTTGCTTAAGTGCTTTCGTGAATCTGGGCCCAGCTGGTTACTGTCCTCGTATATAAGTTGCCATATTCGAATTCTCAATTATTTAAAGATTAGCTAATGAAAATAGAATACTGCTAAGATAATCTCACAAACCTATCTCCAAACATCATCGTGCTTGAGGACTTCAACTTACGGCACCTAAAATGGAAAAAAAATGGCAAATATCATTATATCAGAGAATCCCCAGCCAGCAGTCTTCACGTCCAGTGACCTCTTATAGATGTGTAACAGCTGTGTCTTACATCACCAAAATAGTAAACACGACTAGAAATCAAAACTACGTTACCGGTATTTTGACAAGCAATGATGTACTGGTTAGGAACGTGATGATAACATTTGCTAGACCACGATGACTTGGCTATAACTGCCATGCATGACAAGCAAAATGCCGATATTATATATACAGAGAATTCGAGAAACATTCGACAAATGTGACCATGATGTTATTTCACAGAAATAGAATTATTGACAAAGCAGGAAGTTGTATGATTAATTTCCCAACGGAAAGAGCCCAGAGAGTAATAGGTCACAAAGGAAAAACCGGACCATCCAATGTGAAAAGCTCGGAGTCCCTCCCAAGGGTACTGTGCTTGCTCCAGAACTTTTTCTTATTCTCATATCGGATATAGACAAGGACAAAGTTTGGTTTCGTATCATGATGTGCTGATGACACTAGGATTGTCATGAGCGTAGACAAATTGAGGACAGCTGCTGACCTCCAAACTGATGTAAATCAGTAAATCAGATCAGGTAAATCAGGTCAGGTCTAAATCAATGGGCCACAGAAAATACCATGATGTTTATTGAACTTTAGCTCCAGCTCCTATGCTGCGTTAAAGAGAAAATGTCAGAAGGGAAATCACACATAAAACTCAGTCTGAAAGAATAAGCCATATAAAGATTTAGAAGTAATGATGTCGGAAAACCTTATTACCCAAGAACATAATAAATTGGCTGCCACAACTGAAAAAAATGACAGACTGGATAACAAGAACCTTTCAGACAAGAGATACCATACCAATGATGGTACTTTTTAAGATACTAGTGCTCACTATGCTTGAATATTCTTGTACACTATCAACCCCCATTCAAAGCTGGAGAATTTGCTGACCCGGAGAACGTACAAAGGTATTTTGCTGCTGGAATCCAACAAATAAAAATCTAAATTAGTGGGACCACATAAAATGTCTAAATTTGTATTCTCTCAGAGTGCAGGCGAGAGGGAATACATAATATTTTACGATTGGAAAATATTAGAGGGATTGGTTCCAAATGATTAGACGATAATATATCCTTGTGAGGCATGGCCCAAAAGCCCCGCTGAACAGCAGAGGTGCAGTTGGTATGGTGAGAGCCAATTCTATCATCGTTAATTAGTTTCCTCCGCATAACCATTCCCACACATGGCCACCCTCTAGTGGTGGCATATGCCCCGCATATGCCCACCCTCCTCGACCTTACCTAACCACCTTAGTATGTTAAGATAAGCATCTTATTGCTTCATAATTACAATTATTACTTAGCCAATTATAGGTATAGGTTAAGTAATAATTGTAATTACGAAGCAATAAGATGCTTATGTTAACATACTAAGAAGGTTAGGTGAGGTCGGTGTTTTCTATGAAGCTCTTCACTCACAAGGCTCCTTGTGACAAGGCTTCCACGCAGGTGTGCCCACATACGCTCCTCCACTTGAGTGATTGCTGGAGACTAGTCTCAGAATAACATCCCCAGGATAAGGTGTTGCACTTTACGTATGGTTCCGTTCAGCTCGGGCGTTCACTCCCACCTCGCCCCACCCAGCTAGTGGGCGTTCACTCCCACCTCCCCCCCCCCACCCAGGTAGTGAACGTTCACTCCCACCTCCCCCCACCCAACTAGTGGGCGTTCACATCCCACCTCGCCCCCACCCAACTAGTGAACGTTCACCACCACCTCGCCCCACCCAGCTAGTGAACGTTCACTCCCACCTCGCCCCACCCAGCTAGTGGGCGTTCACTCCCACCTCCCCCCACCCAACTAGTGAACGTTCACTCCCACCTCGCCCCACCCAGCTAGTGAACGTTCACCACCACCTCGCCCCACCCAGCTAGTGAACGTTCACTCCCACCTCGTGTCATTGTCATATATTTTTGACTACCGAAGGTGAGCAGAAGAACAAATGAATAAGTGGTATTAAGGTAATTACGGATCACTTATATGTAAGATAATATTATATGGCGCTATGTTGTTGACCGCGTTTATGTTGATGAAGTTGCTACGTGTTGATGTAGATGTTCCGTGAGGTGGTGACCCCGGTGGGGAGGGTGTGGCGCCCAGGGTGTTGACCGGGGAAATGAATGGAGAAACTCTTAAGCAAGTCCCAGCTGTGTCTGGGTACAAGTGACAGGATGAACAACCCAGCGGGTTTTCTTCCTATTGGGGAGTGTTGTACATGCTGCTATGGCGGTGTGTCCACTCACAAGATGAGTGGCGCTGCCCAATACTGTCACTATGGCGGTGTGTCCACTCACAGGATGAGTGGCGCTGCCCAATACTGTCACTATGGCGGTGTGTCCACTCACAGGATGAGTGGCGCTGCCCAATACTGTCACTATGGCGGTGTGTCCACTCACAAGATGAGTGGCGCTGCCCAATACTGTCACTATGGCGGTGTGTCCACTCACAAGATGAGTGGCGCTGCCCAATACTGTCACTATGGCGGTGTGTCCACTCACAAGATGAGTGGCGCTGCCCAATACTGTCACTATGGCGGTGTGTCCACTCACAGGATGAGTGACGCTGCCCAATACTGTCACTATGGCGGTGTGTCCACCCACAAGATGAGTGGCGCTGCCCAATACTGTCACTATGGCGGTGTGTCCACCCACAGGATGAGTGACGCTGCCCAATACTGTCACTATGGCGGTGTGTCCACCCACAAGATGAGTGGCGCTGCCCAATACTGTCACTATGGCGGTGTGTCCACCCACAGGATGAGTGACGCTGCCCAATACTGTCACTATGGCGGTGTGTCCACTCACAGGATGAGTGACGCTGCCCAATACTGTCACTATGGCGGTGTGTCCACCCACAGGATGAGTGGCGCTGCCCAATACTGTCACTATGGCGGTGTGTCCACCCACAGGATGAGTGACGCTGCCCAATACTGTCACTATGGCGGTGTGTCCACCCACAGGATGAGTGACGCTGCCCAATACTGTCACTATGGCGGTGTGTCCACCCACAAGATGAGTGGCGCTGCCCAATACTGTCACTATGGCGGTGTGTCCACCCACAGGATGAGTGACGCTGCCCAATACTGTCACTATGGCGGTGTGTCCACTCACAGGATGAGTGACGCTGCCCAATACTGTCACTATGGCGGTGTGTCCACCCACAGGATGAGTGGCGCTGCCCAATACTGTCACTATGGCGGTGTGTCCACCCACAGGATGAGTGACGCTGCCCAATACTGTCACTATGGCGGTGTGTCCACCCACAGGATGAGTGACGCTGCCCAATACTGTCACTATGGCGGTGTGTCCACCCACAGGATGAGTGACGCTGCCCAATACTGTCACTATGGCGGTGTGTCCACCCACAGGATGAGTGACGCTGCCCAATACTGTCACTATGGCGGTGTGTCCACCCACAGGATGAGTGACGCTGCCCAATACTGTCACTATGGCGGTGTGTCCACTCACAAGATGAGTGGCGCTGCCCAATACTGTCACTATGGCGGTGTGTCCACCCACAGGATGAGTGGCGCTGCCCAATACTGTCACTATGGCGGTGTGTCCACTCACAGGATGAGTGGCGCTGCCCAATACTGTCACTATGGCGGTGTGTCCACTCACAAGATGAGTGGCGCTGCCCAATACTGTCACTATGGCGGTGTGTCCACCCACAGGATGAGTGACGCTGCCCAATACTGTCACTATGGCGGTGTGTCCACCCACAGGATGAGTGGCGCTGCCCAATACTGTCACTATGGCGGTGTGTCCACTCACAAGATGAGTGACGCTGCCCAATACTGTCACTATGGCGGTGTGTCCACTCACAAGATGAGTGGCGCTGCCCAATACTGTCACTATGGCGGTGTGTCCACTCACAAGATGAGTGGCGCTGCCCAATACTGTCACTATGGCGGTGTGTCCACTCACAAGATGAGTGGCGCTGCCCAATACTGTCACTATGGCGGTGTGTCCACTCACAAGATGAGTGGCGCTGCCCAATACTGTCACTATGGCGGTGTGTCCACTCACAAGATGAGTGGCGCTGCCCAATACTGTCACTATGGCGGTGTGTCCACTCACAAGATGAGTGGCGCTGCCCAATACTGTCACTATGGCGGTGTGTCCACTCACAGGATGAGTGGCGCTGCCCAATACTGTCACTATGGCGGTGTGTCCACTCACAAGATGAGTGGCGCTGCCCAATACTGTCACTATGGCGGTGTGACCACTCACAAGATGAGTGGCGCTGCCCAATACTGTCACTATGGCGGTGTGTCCACTCACAAGATGAGTGACGCTGCCCAATACTGTCACTATGGCGGTGTGTCCACTCACAAGATGAGTGGCGCTGCCCAATACTGTCACTATGGCGGTGTGACCACTCACAAGATGAGTGGCGCTGCCCAATACTGTCACTATGGCGGTGTGTCCACTCACAAGATGAGTGACGCTGCCCAATACTGTCACTATGGCGGTGTGTCCACTCACAAGATGAGTGACGCTGCCCAATACTGTCACTATGGCGGTGTGTCCACTCACAGGATGAGTGACGCTGCCCAATACTGTCACTATGGCGGTGTGTGTCCACTCACAGGATGAGTGACGCTGCCCAATACTGTCACTATGGCGGTGTGTCCACTCACAGGATGAGTGGCGCTGCCCAATACTGTCACTATGGCGGTGTGTCCACTCACAAGATGAGTGGCGCTGCCCAATACTGTCACTATGGCGGTGTGTCCACTCACAGGATGAGTGACGCTGCCCAATACTGTCACTATGGCGGTGTGTCCACTCACAGGATGAGTGACGCTGCCCAATACTGTCACTATGGCGGTGTGTCCACTCACAGGATGAGTGGCACTGCCCAATACTGTCACTATGGCGGTGTGTCCACTCACAAGATGAGTGGCGCTGCCCAATACTGTCACTATGGCGGTGTGTCCACTCACAAGATGAGTGGCGCTGCCCAATACTGTCACTATGGCGGTGTGTCGACTCACAAGATGAGTGACGCTGCCCAATACTGTCACTATGGCGGTGTGTCCACTCACAGGATGAGTGGCGCTGCCCAATACTGTCACTATGGCGGTGTGTCCACTCACAGGATGAGTGACGCTGCCCAATACTGTCACTATGGCGGTGTGTCCACTCACAGGATGAGTGGCGCTGCCCAATACTGTCACTATGGCAGTGTGTCCACTCACAAGATGAGTGGCGCTGCCCAATACTGTCACTATGGCGGTGTGTCCACTCACAAGATGAGTGGCGCTGCCCAATACTGTCACTATGGCGGTGTGTCCACTCACAAGATGAGTGGCGCTGCCCAATACTGTCACTATGGCGGTGTGGCCACTCACAGGATGAGTGGCGCTGCCCAATACTGTCACTATGGCGGTGTGTCCACTCACAAGATGAGTGGCGCTGCCCAATACTGTCACTATGGCGGTGTGTCCACTCACAAGATGAGTGGCGCTGCCCAATACTGTCACTATGGCGGTGTGTCCACTCACAAGATGAGTGGCGCTGCCCAATACTGTCACTATGGCGGTGTGTCCACTCACAAGATGAGTGGCGCTGCCCAATACTGTCACTATGGCGGTGTGTCCACTCACAGGATGAGTGGCGCTGCCCAATACTGTCACTATGGCGGTGTGTCCACCCACAAGATGAGTGGCGCTGCCCAATACTGTCACTATGGCGGTGTGTCCACTCACAGGATGAGTGACGCTGCCCAATACTGTCACTATGGCGGTGTGTCCACTCACAGGATGAGTGGCGCTGCCCAATACTGTCACTATGGCGGTGTGTCCACTCACAAGATGAGTGACGCTGCCCAATACTGTCACTATGGCGGTGTGTCCACTCACAAGATGAGTGACGCTGCCCAATACTGTCACTATGGCGGTGTGTCCACTCACAGGATGAGTGGCGCTGCCCAATAAACTCGCCCCTCGGGGCAAAATTTAAATTAAAATTTCTTGTCAAAAAAAATATATATGTAGAGAGAACGGGCCGCGGGGACGTTGATCCCCGATCCAACAACAGGTAGACTTTTAATGTGTCGAGTGAAGCCAATACCGAGCAGGAAACATGATCTAATCGCTCTT
Source organism: Procambarus clarkii (assembly GCF_040958095.1). Classification (NCBI taxonomy): domain Eukaryota; kingdom Metazoa; phylum Arthropoda; class Malacostraca; order Decapoda; family Cambaridae; genus Procambarus; species Procambarus clarkii. Next base: position 10,967,416 of record NC_091240.1, on the reverse strand, counting down.
TAAGGAACACGTTTAGATCCTGTTCTCTGGTCCGCATGTCCGCATAATCTCAGGAGATCTGTTCAATGTATTGACTTATATAATTGGTTCATAATCTCATTGTTTCCTGTTTAAACTAAAGTGTTGTAATGTATTAAACTTGACCTACATGGAACCTGTTTGGTGTGCTTACGCCAGTGTGGAGTGTTGGAGGTGGTGGTGGTGGTGCCCCTCTCTCGTGTGTGTGTGGGGGGGGTATAGTCGCCTCTCTGTGTCCCTGCCAGGTGGGGTCGGGCTGCACCACCCCGCCACCCTCTCTAGGGACCCTCTACCCTCCTGTTGGCACCTCCCCGCCACACCCGGCCTCAGGGAGCACCTCCCCGCCACACCCGGCCTCAGGGAGCACCTCCCCGCCACACCCGGCCTCAGGGAGCACCTCCCCGCCACACCCGGCCTCAGGGAGCACCTCCCTGCCCCCCCCCCCCCTCCTCCTCAGCTCTTATATGGATCGGGTCTGAATCTCGTCATGATTATTTTGACCCAAACGACGAAGTCAGAGCTGCCTTCCTCCCCCTCCCCCCCTCTCACTCTCTCTCTCTCTCCCCCGTCTCTCTCTCCCTCTCCCCCGTCTCTCTCTCCCTCTCCCCCGTCTCTCTCTCCCTCTCTCCCTCCAAAATCTTCTGAGCTGCCACTGATGAGTTTTGCACAAGGATCTCAATCCCATAATTTTTCAGCGTTTTTTCCCGCTGGTTTAGGCTGCGGCGGGGAGTGTTGTGGCGCCGTGGTCGGGGCCGCTGCACACACCTGCTGGGGCCTGGGCTGGGTCCTGGGCTGGGGCCTGGGCTTCCGGGGCTCTCGGGCGTGCTAGGCAAGGCCTGACTCAAGCCAGAGAGAGGGGAGAGGGAGAGGGAGAGAGCGCGTTCCGAGGGGACGAACTGGCTCGGTGAGCGAGACTGAGAGAAACGGACGCAGATGAATGACACATACGGTAAACACTGTACTCGGGGTCCGCCACGCCCCTCTCACCCCCCCCCTACACCCCCATCACCCCTCTCCCATTCCTGGACCTATGTACTCTACCCCTCCCTCCCTCCCCCCCCCCCCGTCTCCCCTCTCCTTCGATGTTCCTAATTTTTTTTGGAGGAGGTTGGGAGGTTGGGGGAGGGGGTAAAGAGGAAGGAGAGGCATAGGTGAAGGGAAGTATAGAAGTGGGAAATACAGTGAGAGGTATGAAAGCAGGCGGGCTGTCCGCCTTGCTGACACCATGTGTGGGTGTTGGCAGCTAAGCTAAGCTGGCTCCCTCTTGTCAGGGAGCTGTGAGTGTGTGAGAGGTTCTTCACATGTGTTTCATCATATATGGATGTCTATAGATGAATACTGTGTAGCATTCATATATACACACTCCGATGCTTCCTGTTTAAGGCTATTTAAGGCTTCGATAGCCTGTTTAAGGCTATTTAAGGCTTCGATAGCCTGTTTAAGGCTATTTAAGGCTTCGATAGCCTGTTTAAGGCTATTTAAGGCTTCGATAGCCTGTTTAAGGCTATTTAAGGCTTCGATAGCCTGTTTAAGGCTATTTATTTTATTATTATTTTTTATTGACTTATTCATACATTCACATACGTATTTATAAACATTTGTTGTTGAATATGACCGAAAAGGTAAGATTAATAATTCTAACACGATTTTTTTTCAATATTTCTTATGTTTTTCTTCACTGTCGGTGGTAATGGAAATATAAATTCTCCAAAATTCTTTTTTATTAATGGTGTGACGCCTAGAAGCGTTTTGTAAGGGCTTCTTACATTCTCAAAGACTTGTTTACACTTAACACTACTTATGATACACTTGATATACTGTGTATGAAACATTTGATGATGATGTTATAGATTCAGCTAATCGGAACAAGTTCCAAGTAGCACGGGCTATGGTGAGCCCGTAACCAAAAAAAACATTTGGCATACCTCTTGCTTTTTATTGGTTTTGGGTGAGGTGGGTACATGAGAATGGAAGTAACTGCAGAGGTCCTATTGGTCCATATGGTACCTTGGGTAGAATATAGTTGTGCATTAATTTGGCTGTTGATTGCTGGTGTTGACTTTTTAATGTGTAGTGCCTCGCAGATGTCGAGCCGCCTGCTATCGCTGTACCTATCGATGATTTCTGTGTTGTTTGTTAATATTTCTCTGGTGATAGTCTGGTTGTGGGAAGAGATTATATTTGATCCCTGTTGTTTATGCATTGTTAGTTGCCTGGAAAGAGACGTTTTTGTCTTATATACTGAGTTCTATCTTATATACTGAGTTCTATCCTATATACTGAGTTCTTTGGGGCTTACAGTCCCCAAGTGGGCATTTAAAGGCATAGACGACGTTGGTTTCCTTCAAAGCGTTCTGCTTGGTGTCTGGGGAGTTTTTCATGAGTAGATTGGCCATTTTTTTGGTTTTATAATAAATTATCAATTGTATTTTCTGATTTTTGTCTGTAGAGATAACGTTCCTATCAACAATATCTTTCAGGACCCTTTCCTCCGTTTTATGAGCCGTTGAAAAGAAGTTCCTGTAAAATAGTCTAATAGGGGGTACAGGTGTTGTGTTAGTTGACTCTTCAGAGGTTGCATGGCGTTTCACCTTTCTTATTATGATGTCTTCAACGAAACCGTTACAGAAGCCGTTGTTGACTAGGACCTGCCTTACCCTACAGAGTTCTTCATCGACTTCTTTCCATCCTGAGCTGTGGCTGAGAGCAGCACGGTCGACGTAAGCATTGACAACACTCCTCTTGTACCTGTCTGGGCAGTCACTATTGGCATTGAGGCATATTCCTATGTTTATAACATTTCTTCTAACATTTTGATGGTGTTCCACACCTGATGGTTTGGTGCTGTAGTCTTGTAATGATCTTATGCTCAGTCCGTGGTTTCTCCCCTCTCCCCTTTCTCCCCTCTCCCCTTGCCGTCGTTCGTCTTCCCCTCCCTTTGGTCATCCCTCCCATTTGTCACCGTCCACCCTCACTGGCCATAATCCCTGAGTCAAGAGGTCCTCTCTGGGCCCCTTTCCGTTTGCCACTCCATTTTCCCACTCCTTTTTCCCTCTCCCCCCCTCTCGTTTCCCCTCTTCCCCTGCCTTGCTTCTACCTGTGACGAATTGAGGAGCCATAAACCGTAGGTCTCAAATTTCGTTGGATGGGTGGCCAGCCAACCTTCCCACGAAGTTAGTTGTTACTGCCTATTTCCAGTACATGAATTTTCTCTCAAGAGGAATTGTCCCTTATGGTCAAGCCTGGTTCTGATTGGTGGCAGCCATGGAGGCCTAGGATTCTTGGCCCTTGTTGGCTTAGGACTCAAGGGGCGGAGTCCCCCAGGGTAGGGGCTGTCCATTCCATTGGCCAAGCTTCCAGAGCATCCAGTTGTGTTTAAATCCATTGGCTATAGGCCTAGAGAGACGGGGCTTATTGGGCCTAGGAGCTAGGTGGGTGGAGTCTGTTGTTCACTGGTAGAGTTTAAGAAAATATGAAAGTCAGTGTGTCTTGGGGCTTCAACTGAGGTGCAGGTCAGGTGACCTGAAGACAGCCACTCAACATTTGCGCTGATTTTGCAGCATTAAGGTAAAGTGTGCCGTCTTTGACTCAATCGTTGCCTTTTAGGGTGTTTCAATTAGAGTAGGCTATATTTTGAATTTTGATTTAAATATTTTAATTTCAATTAATGTGCTTAAATAAATAAAGTGTATTAAGGTTAATTTGTGTTTAGTTATCTGCTCCCTTTGATTAATGCTGCTTTATTCATTCTTATTTGTGGTATTCATTTACTGTACTAGTAATCCCCCTGTGTTCTCCATTCTATGGATATTAGAGTTGCCCTTGAATCCTCAATCAGTAAAGTAAAGATTACATTTCTACTCCCCAAGCATTTTACCCAGCTCCCCATAGCCTTTGAGTTTCATGGTTACTGATCTCTTGCCTTCCTGGAGGTCAATACAAGACACATTCAGGGTCTAAACAGGGAGGTGGTGACAGTGTTTAATGAGTTTTTATTCCTTAATTTTAAATTAATAAACCCTTCTGGTTGTTCCCACCTCATTTAATATGTCAGAGTTAACTAATTAGCTGTAGTTCACTGGGGGTCACATTGATCTGCAAGCACTGGGGGTCACATTGATCTGCAAGCACTGGGGTCACATTGATCAGTGTTAAGCTGGGGTGTTGAGAGGGGGCAAAGGGTGTAAAGAGAAAGAAGGGTTATTGCAGTCTGATGTTTAGTGGCTCTATGTTCCGGAGCTCCTGGAGCTCCTGGATTGAGCTCCATATGGTGGACGGTGTCTCGCTGCTCAATGTACTTCCCTGCTGCCCCCTCCCCCTCCCCTCACTCCCTGCACCCTCTGGCGTGCCCCCCCACCCGACCCCCTGCTTACCCCATGCCCATGTTCTTGCCCCCCTCCCCCCACCCCACCACCCTTGTGGGGGTTCAGCAGTGGGGTTCAGGGTTATATACCCTGCACGCTCTTGCTGACGTTACCCAACACATACACCAGCCACGTGCCCGTCTCATTGGGGGGGGGCAACATGTTCCCCGTACGTGGTGGGGGGCACGGAAGTGTTGCCGTGACCACACTAGCAATGACCGTCATGTATTGAAATTGTGGGTGCAAGCAGGTGCTGTCCCAGACCGCGGTACTCACCAGTGGTCAGCGCGCGTGACTGCGGTACTTGTAACACTGTAAAAGTGTTTGGGTTAGTTTATTTAAAATATATATAGAATATGAGTCACAGACAGGGATTTGGAAAGGCGCCAGTTGTCTGCCTGAGATCTCACACCTCAAAGCGTTAACGACCCCAAGTGACCTGAGGTCAGATCATGAGAATTTCACCTTGCTTCCGCTAAGCTGATAATTGTAGTCTGGTAGCCTTCAAACATGCCGACGTTTAAGGAGTGGCTTGGTAGTGCCGGAGGCTATCTACTTGTGGGCGGAGTTAGCTACTAGGTTCCCCAATATAAACTCGGAGAGCTATCCAGCATGGAGCATTAACAGACAGAACGGGAGTCAGCAGAAGCAGAGAAGACAGCCCTACCAGGGAGGCTGTCGGCCGGCAGGGCGGGAGTCTCCGTCAACTACAAACCCCCCCCCCCCCTCTCTATTCAACTTAGACTCAGTCCTCGGTGAGTGAACATTAAGGTGACTTGGTCGTGTTTACATATGTTGTGTGATGATCAGGGGCAGTCAAGTTGTAGGGTTCTCGAATTCTTGGATGATGACTCTCTTTAACATTTTAATTGAATTGCTAAATTATGATACTTCATGGGAAATATAATTATGAATTTATTATTTAAATTGTGTTTAACTTTGTTCCCTAGAGATTTTGAGTTGAGGTGAGAAAGCCTCTGTGGTTACTGGTTTCATGATATTAACGAGTACATGTTTGGAGTTGATACATGGTACAGAGGGAACATACTAATAATGAACTCATGATAACATCTTTTGAGAATTTTGTGATACAGGCAAGTTCCATTCCTTGTCTTGTATGTAATGATCATGAATGGATGGTGGCAGCATTTCGTCTTCTACTATCTACTCTTCTACTTCTACTATCTACTCTTCTACTTCTACCTATCTACACCTCTCCCTCCACCCTTCTCTAAACTCTCACTTTCAACTAATGACCCTCCTCGCTCCTCCCACCTCTCTCCCTCTCACCCCAAACCCTCACTAATTACTTCACTATGCATTTCTTTCCTTTCGTTATCTCTTTTACGTTTGTGGCGATGATTCAGTATTCTAGAGTTCTCTCTAGAGTTTCGGGTAGCTGATCCAGTTACGGCGCCTTGTAGTCTTAGCACCTAGGTAGTCAAATACCTAGGTTACAAGGTGTTGAACGAGAGAGGTTGCCTTAGGAACTCTGGAGGTGCTCTAGAATAGTTAGCTAACTGGGAACGGGATAACGGACAAGAGAGAGCTGTTTCCCCCGGCCTCGTTAGTTAACTGGGGGGTGGAATAATGGACAAGATAGAGCTATTTCCCCCACCCCCCCGTTACATACTCACCAGTGGTCAGCGTGCGTGACTGCGGTACTCACCAGTGGTCAGCGTGCGTGACTGCGGCACTCACCAGTGGTCAGCGTGCGTGACTGCGGTACTCACCAGTGGTCAGCGTGCGTGACTGCGGTACTCACCAGTGGTCAGCGTGCGTGACTGCGGCACTCATCAGTGGTAAGCGTGCGTGACCGCGGCACTCATCAGTGGTCAGCGTGCGTGACTGCGGCACTCACCAGTGGTCAGCGTGCGTGACTGCGGCACTCATCAGTGGTCAGCGTGCGTGACTGCGGTACTCACCAGTGGTCAGCGTGCGTGACTGCGGTACTCACCAGTGGTCAGCGTGCGTGACTGCGGCACTCATCAGTGGTCAGCGTGCGTGACCGCGGCACTCATCAGTGGTCAGCGTGCGTGACTGCGGTACTCACCAGTGGTCAGCGTGCGTGACTGCGGTACTCACCAGTGGTCAGCGTGCGTGACTGCGGCACTCATCAGTGGTCAGCGTGCGTGACCGCACGCCACTGACCTGCCGCTGCCGCAGCCTCGTGGGTGACCTGTCAGTAACAGTCTTCCGGCCAGTACACACGCGGCATGTGTTAACGAGCCCGTTATGTGTGTGTGTGTGTGTGTGTGTGTGTGTGTGTGTGTGTAATTACCTAAGTGTAATTACCTAAGTGTAGTTACAGGATGAGAGCTACGCTCGTGGTGTCCCGTCTTCCCAGCACTCTTTGTCATATAACGCTTTGAAACTACTGACGGTCTTGGCCTCCACCACCTTCTCACTTAACTTGTTCCAACCGTCTACCACTCTATTTGCGAAGGTGAATTTTCTTATATTTCTTCGGCATCTGTGTTTAGCTAGTTTAAATCTATGACCTCTTGTTCTTGAAATTCCAGGTCTCAGGAAGTCTTCCCTGTCGATTTTATCAATTCCTGTTACTATTTTGTATGTAGTGATCATATCACCTCTTTTTCTTCTGTCTTCTAGTTTTGGCATATTTAATGCTTCTAACCTCTCCTCGTAGCTCTTGCCCTTCAGTTCTGGGAGCCACTTAGTAGCATGTCTTTGCACCTTTTCCAGTTTGTTGATGTGCTTCTTAAGATATGGGCACCACACAACAGCTGCATATTCTAGCTTTGGCCTAACAAAAGTCATGAACAATTTCTTTAGTATATCGCCATCCATGTATTTAAATGCAATTCTGAAGTTAAAAGTGTGTGTGTGCGCGCGCGCGCGCGTGCGTGTGTGTTTACTAGTTGTGTTTTTACGGGGGTTGAGCTTTGCTCTTTCGGCCCGCCTCTCAACTGTCAATCAACTGTTTACTAACTACTTTTTTTTTTTTTTCCCCACACCACACACACACCCCAGGAAGCAGCCCGTGACAGCTGACTAACTCCCAGGTACCTATTTACTGCTAGATAATAGGGGCATTCAGGGTGAAAGAAACTGCCCATTTGTTTCTGCCTGGTGCGGGAATCGAACCCGCGCCACAGAATTACGAGTCCTGCGCGCTATCCACCAGGCTACCAGGTGTGTGTGTGTGTGTGTGTGTGTGTGTGTGTGTGTGTGTGTGTGTGTGTGTGTGTGTGTGTGTGTGTGTGTGTGCTGGTGACCCCGACCACACCACTAACAACCTGCTTCACTAACAACACACAACCATAACACGTGTACAGTGTAACCACAAGGGGGGGGCGGGGCTCTAGTGTCAGTAGTCATTATAAGGTCATTAGCGGATATAATTGAGCTAGGGAGTCAAGGGTCATCATGATGCATCATTGCAGGCTGAGCACGTCAATCCCTGTCACGCAGGGATCGAGCTCTGTCACGCAGGGATCGACGAAATCGATGAAACTCTGCCCCATTTGTTTCCGCCTCCGCCGGGGATCGAACTCTGAACCTTAGGACTACGAATCCTGAGCGCTGTCCACTGAGCCGTGAGGAGCCCTGCTAGGATGGGTGCTCCGTGTGTGAACACAGTGTAGAGCTGTGAGGTGTTCAGAGAGTCACTGAACACAGTGACAACGGCTCTGTACCTCAAGACACAAATGTTCACTATTGACCTGTATTCTGAACATAATACATACACGAATAATAATATTATTATTATATTGACCAACATTGACTCCAAACCCACCATTAAAGGTCTAGGAATGTCAACACACCTGTCAATTATAAATGTCTTACACACCTGCCTTAAATTTCCCACACACACGTCTATTATAAATGTCTCACACACTTATAATTGTTCCAAATACCTGTCACTTATAAATGTCCCAAATACCTATCACTTATAAATGTTCCAAATACCTGTCACTTATAACTGTCCCACACACCTGTCACTTTGACCACCCCAAATGGTTCTATTGTTTAAGTTTAGGGTTTAAATAAATTAAGGAGGTAGACTGTGCTAGGCTTGCAGGGCCTGACAGCTGAGTGGAGAGCACTTCGGGTTCGTAGTCCTGAGGTTCTGGGTTCGAAACCCGTTGGAGGCGGAAACAAATAGGTAGAGTTTCTCTCACGCTGATGCTCCTGTTACCTAGCAGTAAATAGGTACCTGGGAGTTAGACAGGTACAGCTGCTGGCCTGCAGCTGGATATACAGGCCAGCAGCTGGGTGCTTGTTGTAAGCGATGTTGAATACATTACATGGCCGACAGTTGGAGAGGCGAAGCCCCAGAGCTAAAGTTCACTCAGGTAAGGTGTGTGGGGTAAGATACAACACGAGAGAAGGAAGTATAAGCAGAACACACACTAAAGTTCGGAGGTTTAATACTCTTTCTTAACGCTTTCTTAACCTCTTCTTTATTGTTGACTGATTTTCTTGATATGCTTTCTTCCCTTCGCCTACTTTTCCTCATCCCTTCTTCCCCTCACTCCCCTCTCAAATTACACACACACACACACACACACACACACACACACACACACACACACACACACACACACACACACACACACACACACTAGAAAGAATTTTTTCAGTGTCAGAGTAGTTAACAAATGGAATACATTAGGCAGTGATGTGGTGGAGGCTGACTCCATACAAGCTTCAAGTGTAGATATGATAGAGCCCAGTAGGCTCAGGAACCTGTACACCAGTTGATTGACAGTTGAGAGGCGGGACCAAAGAGCCAGAGCTCAACCCCCGCAAGCACAATTAGGTGAGTACACACCCACCATCTCCCCAGGAGCCTGTCCCTCACCCCCCCCCCCCTCCACGTCTTGCCTCATCATCTCTTCGTTACTGGTCTACCAGACACCAAACTTGTAAGGCAGTTCCGGGGCAATGGTTCACCACCCTTCCCTTTGACTTGCACTACCCCCTAGACACACACACACACACACACACACTAAGGAGGAGAAGGAGATGGTGGTGTAGCTCTGCTGGTAAGTAAAGGCTGCAACACACACTAACGTGATGCATCAAATGAACAAAAGTTCAGTAGAACTTCGGTTTCAACCCTTTTAACCCTGTCGTAGCTCAGTCGATTAAGGCAGTGTCTGGGATGCTCCCGGACGCAGGTTCGAATCCTCGTTGTGGATTTGTTCTTTTAAAGGCTGCAGTTTTGAGATGGTTATTCAGAGTTGTGAACGTTTCGGTGACTACATATCAGGTATCGTAGAAATTGGAGGACAAAAACTTACAGTAGTAGTCTGCCCGAAACGCATTGCGTAATAGTGGCTTTAGGCATTGTATGTACTAGCTCTATCTATATAGTGATCCATTAATGTAACATCACTTGTATGTATGTACCTTACCTGAATAAACATATTTATTTATTTATTTATAAATATATAACCCTCACCAAATGCCAGAAGACCCCAGACAGGAATATGACAGAAACAACATGGCCACCATTAATATAATAGAGAGAGCAGCTTCTGTCGTTAGCAGGAACAGATCCGGACTACTAATCATGTGAGACTTCAACCACGGGAAGATAGATTGGGAGAACAGACACCCACATGGAGGACCGGACACATGGAGAGCTAAGCTGCTGGATGTGACAACAATAAACTTTCTAAGTCAACACATCAAGGGACTGACAAGAATGAGAGAAGATGAACCAGCGATTCTTGATCTGATATTCACCTAAATGAGTGGGATATAAGGGAAATTAAGATGGAAGCGCCCTTGGGAATGAGTGATCACAGTGTATTGATCTTTGAGTACCTGGTAGAGTTAGGATTTATCTTCCCCCAAAAAAGAACTAGGAAAAAAAGAGCTGGCATACCGAAAGGGATATTATGAGATGAGAAAATTCCTAAGGGATATACCATGGGACACAGAACTCAGAACTAAGTCCGTACACAACATGATGGACTATGTCACCCAAAAGTGTCAGAAGGCAGTAAACAGGTTTATCCCGGCCCGACATAAACAAACCGAGAAGCAAAAGAAGAATCCATGGTTTAATAGGGCATGTATGGAAGCAAAGGAACTGAACAAAAGGGCGTGGAGGAACTTCCGAAATAGCAGAACACCAGAAAGCAGAGAGAGAGATACCAGAGAACCAGGAACGAGTATGTTAGTGTGAGAAGAGAAGCTGAGAAAAAGTATGAAAATGATATAGCAAATAAAGCAAAGACCGAACCAAAGCTACTTCACAGTCACATCAGGAGAAAAACAACAGTGAAAAAACAGGTGATGAAACTTAGAACGGATGAGGACAGGTATACAGAGAATGACAAAGAGGTGTGTGAAGAACTCAACAAGAGGTTCCAGGAGGTCTTCACGACACCGATAGAACGAGGTGAAGTCTCTGCACTAGGAGAGGTGGCAGCAAACCAGGTGGCCTTGGAAGGGTTCGAAATTACAAGAGATGAGGTCAAGAGGCATCTGTTGTATATGGACGTGAGAAAGGCTGTTGGTCTGGACGGAATCTCACCATGGGAATTGAAAGAGTGTGCAGAAGCACTCTGCTTGCCACTCTCCATAGTGTATAGTAGGTCACTGGAGACAGGAGACCTACCAGAGATATGGAAGGCGGCTAACGTAGTCCCAATATACAAAAAGGGTATACAAAAAGAACAGGAACTGAACTGTGGGCCAGTATCCTTAACTTGTATACCATGCAAAGTGATGGAGAAGATCGTGAGAAAAACCTAGTAGCATATCTGGAGAGAAGGGACTTCGTGACAACCCATCAACATGGGTTCAGGGAGGGTAAATCTTGCCTCACAGGCTTAATTGAATTCTACGATCAGGTGGCAAAGATTAAGCAAGAAAGAGAAGGATGGGCGGACTGCATTTTCTTCGACTGTTGGAAAGTCTTTGACACAGTACCCCAAAAGAGGCTGATGCATAAGCTGGAGAAACAGGCAGGAGTTACTGGTAGAGCGCTCCAGTGGATAAGGGGGTACCTAAGCAATAGGAAGCAGACAGTTAGTGAGGGGTGAGACCTCAGACTGGCGTGAAGTTACCAGTGGAGTCCCACAGGGCTATGTGCTCGGACCTATCCTGTTTCTGATATACGTAATTGATCTCCCAGAGGGTATAGACTCATTCCTCTCAATGTTTGCAGACGATGCCAAAATTTTAAGAAGGATTAAGACAAGAGGACGGCTTGAGGCTTCAAGAAGACCTGGACAAACTGAAGGAATGGTCCAACAAATAGTTGTTAGAGTTTAACCCAAGCAAATGTAATGTAATGAAGATTGGTGTAGGGAGCAGGAGACCAGATATTAGGTATCATTTGGGAGATGAAATACTTCAAATGTCAAAGAGAGAGAAAGACCTGGGGGTTGATATCACGCCGGAACTGTCCCCTGAAGCTCCTATCAAGAGAATAACATCAGCGGCATACGCCAAGTTGGCTAACATAGGAACGGCCTTTAGAAACTTGTGCAAGGAATCATTCAGACCTTTGTATACCACATATGTCATACCAATCCTGGAGTATGCAGCTCCAGCATGGAGTCATATCTAGTCAAGCATAAGAGTAAACTGGAAAAGGTTCAAAGGTTTGCCACCTAGTACCCGAACTGAGAGGTATGAGCTACGAGGAGAGACTACGGGAATTAACCCTCACGTCGCTGGTAGACAGAAGAGTTAGAGGGCACATGATCACCAGGTGCATGATTCTCAAAAGGAATTGAAAGGGTATTTAACTCGAGGGGCACTCGATCTTAGGTACACAGGTGGAAATTGAGTGCCCAAATGAGCCAAAGAGATATTAGTTATTTTTTTTTAGTGTCAGAGTAGTTGACAAATGGAATACATTAGGCAGTAATGTGGTGGAGGCTGACTCCATACACAGTTTCAAATACAGATATGATAGAGCCCAGTAGGCTCAGGAACCTGTACACCAGTTGATTGACAGTTGAGAGGCGGGACCAAAGAGCCAGAGCTCAACCCCCGCAAGCACAATTCCCGCCCCCCCATCATGGAGTGGTGCGGGAGAGTGAGGGGGGGGGGGGCAAGGTCGTAAGACAAGGCGAGCAATAACAACTATGTTTATAAATGGATCTGCTATAATAGCATTGGAAACCATGTTCACAATAACTATACATTCGACAATATTATAATTTGTCTCAGTATTGACGAATGATCCAGTTTTGGTCCGTGCTACCTTGAGGTGCTTCCGGGGCTTAGTGTCCCCGCGGCCCGGTCGTCGACCAGGCCTTACTGGCTACAGTTCCTACCAGAGAACTGGCTACAGTTGCTGGTTACAGTTCCTGGTTGGTGTTGTACCACGGGTGTATTTATACTCAAGCCAGTCCTGTTTCGCAATCAGGCGAGGAACTGATTGCCACCCTCACTCTGATTCCTCACCATCGTTCCGCATCTGTGTGGAACGTGGGGTGTTGATGGGTAGACTGGCCGTGTGATCTGACGAGTGTGTGATGACTATATGTGTTCAGGTCGCCTCGCTAGCCCCACCATACTCCTGTAACCTGCTGTAATCTGCCCTGTACCCCAGCATTAAGTGGTGATGGTGACCCTGGGCGCCGATGGGTTATAGTGGTCATAAGAAGGGTCGTTTATGACGTGAGACTTAAGTGGTAACACCTTAGGACGGCCGCCTGTAACAGCATGGTGGCGCCTGGCTCTGTGAGGCAGGTCAGGTCCCGTGAGGTAGGTCAGGTCCTGTGGGGAGCAGACCACCGTCCTGTGAGGCAGGCCAGGTCCCGTGAGGTAGGTCAGGTCCTGTGGGGAGTAGACCACCGCCCTGTGAGGCAGGCCAGGTCCCGTGAGGTAGGTCAGGTCCTGTGAAGTAGGTCAAGTCTTGCGAGGCAGGCCAAATCCTTTGAGGTACGCCAAGTCCTGTGCTGAAACTTCTCTCAGCTGTTCCGCTACTCGAAGTGGGCCACTTTTTGCAGGTGACCGCCTTGCCTGACCCCCCCCACCCCCACCCCAACCTCCCCCCCCAACCTCCCCCCACTTCCCCCCACCCCACCCCACCCCACTGCAGGGTTGCAGACGTCAACACGTCAACCACGCTCAACGGAAGTCAATTTATCAACACTTTGACGTATCGGTGTTGACAATTGCACACAAGCAGAGTGATCGTCCACACCCGCCGACAATCAGGTACAACATCTGCTGGAACGGATTCTGAAATTATGTCTACTCCCCCAATTCCGCGTATACCTGGAGTATACCTGGAGTGAGTTTTGAGAGTTATTCTGTTCCCCCAAGCCCGGCCTGAGACCAGGCCTTGTCTTGTTATAACTTGATCTAAAAGACTGTTGCTTGGAGCGGCTGGCAGGTCGTCACATCCTGGTTGGTGCGACACGTCGTGCAAGAACGTCTCTGATTATTTCTCGAGAAATAATTATTATTTCTCGAGCAATTATTATTATGATTATTTCTCGAACACATCTGCGCGTGTTGATGGTGAAACAGCTTTAACACAGGCAGCTGGTCTTGTGGCCAGCTGTCACTATACAGGTCTTTGGGGGTCCACTATGTCAGGATGCTGGGGTCCACTATGTCAGGATGGTGGGGTCCACTATGTCAGAACGCTGGGGTCCACTGTTAGGGCGCTGGGGTCCACTGTCAGGACGCTGGGGTCCACTGTTAAGACGCTGGGGTCCACTATGTCAGGACGCTGGGGTCCACTATGTCAGGACGCTGGGGTCCACTATGTCAGGATGCTGGGGTCCACTATGTCAGGACGCTGGGGTCCACTGTTAGGGCGCTGGGGTCCACTGTCAGGACGCTGGGGTCCACTGTTAAGACGCTGGGGTCCACTATGTCAGGACGCTGGGGTCCACTATGTCAGGACGCTGGGGTCCACTATGTCAGGATGCTGGGGTCCACTATGTCAGGATGTTGGGGTCCACTATGTCAGGACGCTGGGGTCCACTATGTCAGGACGTTGGGGCTCACTATGTCAGGATGCTTGGGTCCACTATGTCAGGACGCTGGGGTTCACTGTGTCAGGACGCTGGGGGTCACTACGTCAGGACGCTGGGGTCCACTGTGTCAGGTCGCTGGGGTCCACTGTGTCAGGACGCTGGGGTCCACTATGTCAGGACGCTGGGGTCCACTATGTCAGGACGCTGGGGTCCACTGTTAGGACGCTGGGGTCCACTATACAACCCCGGGATATTTTTGGCCGCCATCTGCCTTCAGCAACAAAGAGACCTCTGTTACTGGTGTGTGTGTGTGTGTGTGTGGACTCACCTATTTGTACTCACCTATTTACTTGCGGGTTCGAGAATTAGCTTTTAGACCATGCATTTCTATCTTCTTCTTGAGGTTATCTTGAGATGATTTCGGGGCTTTAGTGTCCCCGCGGCCCTGTCCTCAACCAGGCCTCCACTCCCAGGAAGCAGCCCGTGACAGCTGACTAACACCCAGTCACCTATTTTACTGCTAGGTAACAGGGGCATAGGGTGAAAGAAACTCTGCCTATTGTTTTTCGCCTGGGATCGAACCCAGGACCAGAGGATCACAAGTCCAGCGTGCTGTCCGCTCGGCTACCCTTCTTCTACCGGATACTTCTAGCTGACGGTTGTCTACTGCAATCACTCCTGAACTATTTCCCTATCATATCTACTTTTAAAATTATGAATGGCGTTCGTTTCTGTAACCTGGTTCTGTAGTACATTCCATTTTCCCACTATTACGCCAACAGAAAACTTCCTAATATCTATATGATTCATTTAAATTTCAAGTTTCTACGCATGTTCCTCTTGTTCTATTAGTGTCCATTGTGAACATTTATTTTTCCACTGTCAATCTATCTTAAGTATTTTATACGTCTCTATCATATCTTCCCTCTCCTGTTTTCTTACGTCGCAAACTTTTGAACATCTTCACGTTTCCTTATGTATTTTTTATGTGTGTGTGGGGGAGGGGGAGGGGCTCAACAGTGAAGCAGAATACTCTAAAACTAGTCTCGCATTGGCAGTTTACAAGTTTACAAGGATCTAGTAGTAAGCAGATCACACACACCCTCCATCCATCAGTCCATCCATCAGTCCATCCATCAGTCATGGATCAGCCAGGCATCCATCAGTCTCAAGAGACTATGGAGTTGCACTCTGGTGTCGGCCTGGTCTGGAGTGGCCTCACCAGGGTGCAAAGCCAGGGTAGGTTGAATCGGGGGAGAAGCTGTTACCCAGGCAGCAGGTCCTCCTAAATAAGGAGGATCTAAATGCCTCCTTATTTAGGTTCCTGAATGATGCTCTAACTTTTGCTACTGTAAAGTACGCTGCTGATGTTATCGTGTTTATGTGTGCCTCTGGAGTTAGGTTAAGTGTTATGTCCACTCCCACGGCTTTTTGTCGAGTAGTAACAGTAGTAACAGTAGTAACAGGGTGGTAGTTTTCCTTCATAGTGTAATGTAATGACAGGTCTTCTGTCACTTATTCCCGTTTCCATCACAATACTTGTTTGTATTGAACTCGAGTAGACATTTCTCTGACCGCAACTTGTTCAAGTCCTCGTGGAAATTCTACAATCCTCACTTGTCACAACTCGTGTCATTAATTATTGCATCATTCTCAAACATCGACATATAAGACGTAACTCCTGTAGATACGTTATTTACGTATATGAGGAGTAGAAGTGGTCCCAGCACCGATCCTTGAGGTAATTCATGTGTTACTGTTCGCCAGTCTCATTTCTCGCCCCCCTCACTGTTGCTCTCTGGCTCCTGCCTGTTTGGTAGTTCCCTACCCATGTTAGGGCTTTTACACTGACTCTGGCCTGATTCTAGTCTGTACAGTAATCTCTTGTGAGGTACTGTGCCAAAGGCTTTTTGGCAGTCT
>NC_091240.1:10941185-10946185 GCF_040958095.1 Procambarus clarkii | reverse complement strand
CTGCCCAATACTGTCACTATGGCGGTGTGTCCACTCACAAGATGAGTGACGCTGCCCAATAAACTCGCCCCTTGTGGCAAAATTTAAAAAATTTAAATCTGTAGGCCGTTCCTCCAAGATTGTCTGGGTTGCTCTTCAATATACCTTCTCGATTGCCAAAGAATTGCCGAGACTTGAGACAATTACCTCGCAGCTAAAGAGATGGTGTAACAATGACTCTTTCTCAGTTCAGTAGACGGTGTTTTCCGAGGCAACAGCCACTGCTTCTGTCTGCAACCCCAGCATACTTATTTCTCCACCTTTCCCACTCTCTCATTCATTCTCTACTCTTCCCATTCCAACCTTTACGTTGAACCTCTTGTATCCAACTCCACTCGCAAGACGGTCTTACTCGAGTGGGACCACTTATGGTATTGCTTTAGATCACAACAGTGTCTGAGCTAACCTTAAGCATGACGCCTTCTACTTCTTGATGCGATCCACAGTTCAAGGGCGTGTCTAGCACAAAATACAGTGCCCCAGTTATGCCCCATTGTGCTATCATACAGTCCTGTCTCCCGAATCCACGTTGAAGAGGGATTCATTGTTGGCTTCGGCGTCGGATTTATCGACGGATACTATTGGAACACAGCAGATAAGGGCCTCGTAAGATAATGAGAAGATAAGTCAAGGTTTAGTTAAATTCCTAAAGTTATGGTATACAATAGGATTATTTACACCAGTATGATTAATGAAAGCAAAAGAGGTTGATATATGGCTTAAAGTATAACAAATTACCGGTAACAAGTTTTGTGAATGAATAGAAACTCATTTCTAAATGAACAAGTAGTTCACGGATGAATGGCAGTTAGTTTGCAAAAAAGAATTACGCCTGAAATCTTTAGTTTTTATAGAAACCAATGAACTGCACCACTCAGGTCGATATGGATTTAGAGCAGGAAGATCAGAAGGAATAACAAGTAGGGCGATGGATATTATGGATATCCACACATGGATATTACTTTCCAGATAAACAGAATGAAAATAATAATGCTTAAATCAAACAAAATCACGCGTGAAGACAGTGCCAAGCAACAGCCAGTTGCACCAAGTTATCACAAAGCAACGGTTCGCTCGTAGAAGAATTCCCATCTCATCTACTCCAGGGATTGAGTGATTGATTGTGCACCCCATACTCATCCTGTGACCGGTAGCGCAAAAAGGATTACAGAAGGCACAAAAGGTGATTAGGTGCTCAGGTGGTTGTGGCAGCGAGTGAGTGGTTGCCCTGGCTGGGTGCGGCTCCTTCAGTATAGAAGAGGGAGAGGAGGCAGAAGGAGGGAGAGAGAGGGAGAGAGAGGAAGAGAGAGAGAGGAAGAGAGAGAGAGGAAGAGAGAGAGAGGAAGAGAGAGAGAGGAAGAGAGAGAGGAAGAGAGAGAGAGGGAGGGAGAGAGGTGAGAGGCGGTGGAAGCAATAAGAGACAAGCCAAGAGCTCCGTGGATCAATACCCGCTAACATTGTCACACACTACACATCCCTCCACACACTACACATCCCTCCACACACTACACATCCCTCCACACACACCACACATCCCTCCACACACTACACATCCCTCCACACACACCACACATCCCTCCACACACCACACATCCCTCCACACACACCACACATCCCTCCACACACCACACATCCCTCCACACACCACACATCCCTCCACACACCACACATACCTGGTTGATGGGGTTCTGGGAGTTCTTCTACTCCCCAAGCCCGGCCCGAGGCCAGGCTTGACTTGTGAGAGTTTGGTCCACCAGGCTGTTGCTTGGAGCGGCCCGCAAGCCCACATACCAACCACAGCCCGGTTGGTCCGGCACTGTGAAGGATAGATGAAATTGTTTATGTAATAATCTAAGATGAGGTCTGATAAAGACCTTTTGTGCCCTCTGTAATGCTTTTTGCGCTACCGCTCACAGGATGGGTATGGGGTGCACAATAAACTAGCCACTTTGGGCGGCAACAATCAAATCAAATCCTTGGAGGAAACAATCTAGTTTCCTCTTGAAGATGTCCACGGTTATTCCGGCAATATTTCTTATGCGGTATAAGGCGCCAGCAAGCAGGGGTCAGCACCAGTGGGCGGTATAAGGCGCCAGCAAGCAGGGGTCAGCACCAGTGGGCGGTATAAGGCGCCAGCAAGCAGGGGTCAGCACCAGTGGGCGGTATAAGGCGCCAACAAGCAGGGGTCAGCACCAGCGGGCGGTATAAGGCGCCAGCAAGCAGGGGTCAGCACCAGTGGGCGGTATAAGGCGCCAGCAAGCAGGGGTCAGCACCAGCGGGCGGTATAAGGCGCCAACAAGCAGGGGTCAGCACCAGTGGGCGGTATAAGGCGCCAACAAGCAGGGGTCAGCACCAGCGGGCGGTATAAGGCGCCAACAAGCAGGGGTCAGCACCAGCGGGCGGTATAAGGCGCCAACAAGCAGGGGTCAGCACCAGCGGGCGGTATAAGGCGCCAACAAGCAGGGGTCAGCACCAGTGGGCGGTATAAGGCGCCAACAAGCAGGGGTCAGCACCAGTGGGCGGTATAAGGCGCCAGCAAGCAGGGGTCAGCACCAGTGGGCGGTATAAGGCGCCAACAAGCAGGGGTCAGCACCAGCGGGCGGTATAAGGCGCCAACAAGCAGGGGTCAGCACCAGTGGGCGGTATAAGGCGCCAACAAGCAGGGGTCAGCACCAGTGGGCGGTATAAGGCGCCAACAAGCAGGGGTCAGCACCAGTGGGCGGTATAAGGCGCCAACAAGCAGGGGTCAGCACCAGTGGGCGGTATAAGGCGCCAACAAGCAGGGGTCAGCACCAGTGGGCGGTATAAGGCGCCAACAAGCAGGGGTCAGCACCAGCGGGCGGTATAAGGCGCCAACAAGCAGGGGTCAGCACCAGCGGGCGGTATAAGGCGCCAACAAGCAGGGGTCAGCACCAGTGGGCGGTATAAGGCGCCAACAAGCAGGGGTCAGCACCAGTGGGCGGTATAAGGCGCCAACAAGCAGGGGTCAGCACCAGCGGGCGGTATAAGGCGCCAACAAGCAGGGGTCAGCACCAGTGGGCGGTATAAGGCGCCAACAAGCAGGGGTCAGCACCAGTGGGCGGTATAAGGCGCCAACAAGCAGGGGTCAGCACCAGTGGGCGGTATAAGGCGCCAACAAGCAGGGGTCAGCACCAGTGGGCGGTATAAGGCGCCAACAAGCAGGGGTCAGCACCAGTGGGCGGTATAAGGCGCCAACAAGCAGGGGTCAGCACCAGTGGGCGGTATAAGGCGCCAACAAGCAGGGGTCAGCACCAGTGGGCGGTATAAGGCGCCAACAAGCAGGGGTCAGCACCAGTGGGCGGTATAAGGCGCCAACAAGCAGGGGTCAGCACCAGTGGGCGGTATAAGGCGCCAACAAGCAGGGGTCAGCACCAGTGGGCGGTATAAGGCGCCAACAAGCAGGGGTCAGCACCAGTGGGCGGTATAAGGCGCCAACAAGCAGGGGTCAGCACCAGTGGGCGGTATAAGGCGCCAACAAGCAGGGGTCAGCACCAGTGGGCGGTATAAGGCGCCAACAAGCAGGGGTCAGCACCAGTGGGCGGTATAAGGCGCCAACAAGCAGGGGTCAGCACCAGCGGGCGGTATAAGGCGCCAACAAGCAGGGGTCAGCACCAGTGGGCGGTATAAGGCGCCAACAAGCAGGGGTCAGCACCAGTGGGCGGTATAAGGCGCCAACAAGCAGGGGTCAGCACCAGTGGGCGGTATAAGGCGCCAACAAGCAGGGGTCAGCACCAGTGGGCGGTATAAGGCGCCAACAAGCAGGGGTCAGCACCAGTGGGCGGTATAAGGCGCCAACAAGCAGGGGTCAGCACCAGTGGGCGGTATAAGGCGCCAACAAGCAGGGGTCAGCACCAGTGGGCGGTATAAGGCGCCAACAAGCAGGGGTCAGCACCAGTGGGCGGTATAAGGCGCCAACAAGCAGGGGTCAGCACCAGTGGGCGGTATAAGGCGCCAACAAGCAGGGGTCAGCACCAGTGGGCGGTATAAGGCGCCAACAAGCAGGGGTCAGCACCAGTGGGCGGTATAAGGCGCCAACAAGCAGGGGTCAGCACCAGTGGGCGGTATAAGGCGCCAACAAGCAGGGGTCAGCACCAGTGGGCGGTATAAGGCACCAACATTAGTCAACAGAGGTTCCGTGAGGGTAGAGGGCGGGGGTGAATCAATTGTGTCGTCACTGTGGGGAAGAGAGAGCCGCAACACCCAAGAGGGAGGGGGAGCAGCAACACCCAAGAGGGAGGGGGAGCAGCAACACCCAAGAGGGAGGGGGAGCAGCAACACCCAAGAGGGAGGGGGAGCAGCAACACCCAAGAGGGAGGGGGAGCAGCAACACCCAAGAGGGAGGGGGAGCAGCAACACCCAAGAGGGAGGGGGAGCCACAACACCCAAGAGGGAGGGGAAGCCACAACACCCAAGAGGGAGGGGGAGCCACAACACCCAAGAGGGAGGGGGAGCAGCAACACCCAAGAGGGAGGGGGAGCCACGACACCCAAGAGGGAGGGGGAGCCACAACACCCAAGAGGGAGGGGGAGCCACAACACCCAAGAGGGAGGGGGAGCCACAACACCCAAGAGGGAGGGGGAGCCACAACACCCAAGAGGGAAGAGGGAGCCACAACACCCAAGAGGGAGGGGGAGCAGCAACACCCAAGAGGGAGGGGGAGCAGCAACACCCAAGAGGGAGGGGGAGCAGCAACACCCAAGAGGGAGGGGGAGCAGCAACACCCAAGAGGGAGGGGGAGCAGCAACACCCAAGAGGGAGGGGGAGCAGCAACACCCAAGAGGGAGGGGGAGCCACAACACCCAAGAGGGAGGGGGAGCCACAACACCCAAGAGGGAGGGGGAGCAGCAACACCCAAGAGGGAGGGGGAGCAGCAACACCCAAGAGGGAGGGGGAGCAGCAACACCCAAGAGGGAGGGGGAGCAGCAACACCCAAGAGGGAG
>NC_091240.1:10921185-10936185 GCF_040958095.1 Procambarus clarkii | reverse complement strand
CGAGGACCGGGCCGCGGGGACGCTAAGCCCCGAAATCATCGCAAGGTAACCGCCTCGTTTTTGCAGCCTGTCCTCATGAATCAGTCCGTCCTCCAAACAAAGACCCAAAAGTGATTCCATCCACCCGCCAACCCCCCCCCCCAGCTGTTTATGAATGAAAGGCGATTTACACACGACTCACAACTGCTGACGTTCGAACACTTCCGGAACAAGTGCTTCACTGACGAATTGTGTTCGAATCACAACGCTGTAAATGCTTCACCCACGGACTACAAATACAAATAATCGCCAACAGAACCTAAACACCTAACCTAACCTATGCCTATATATGCACAATATGCTAATATATTATAATATTAATTTATACTTGAGAAAATTCCCGTTTTGAATGAACAGCATGTTAAAATTTATGAATGCGTCTGTGGGGTTGACCGCTGGATGTAATGGACTTGAGTCGAGGACGGGTTGCCATAAACGCTTCACCCACGAACTTCAAATACAAATAATTACCAACAGAACCTAAACACCTAACCTAACCTACACCAAACTATACATACAATTTTTATGTATAAGAATATTAATTTATATATGAGAAGAAACCAATTTTTAATACACAGTATGTTAAACTTGTTCAATGCGTCTGGGGAGGACGGTCGCTGCTTTAACCAGCCTAGTGTGAGGACGGGTTGCCCGAAGGCACGCCCACCAATTTATACGTATTCAAAAAATTGATGTATTCAAATATATGGTAGTATGGTAGTATTAATATATTCAAATATAATATATGGTAGTATGGTAGTATTAATATATTCAAATATAATATATGGTAGTATGGTAATGGTAGTATGGTAGTAAATATATGGTAGTATGGTAATGGTAGTATGGTAGTAAATATATGGTAGTATGGTATATATAATGTATGGTAGTATTGCCATATAAAATATGGTAATATTGCCATATAATATACCTAGGTGTGTCGTCAGGCGGAGTTAGGATGAGTTACGTGTTAACTTTCCCTTGACAATTTCGACCCAGTTTTATGTCTGTTTTGTTGTGAATAATGTGTAGTTAGAGCGACCCCTCCTCGTTAACAGTAGCCACGTGCTCGTTAATCCTGCCACTGGGGTTTGGCTGTGGTAGACTCAAGTGTCTACCTGCTGTTTACCTCTCGTGGCCTCGGGGATCAGCCTCCCCGCGGTCCGGTCTCTGACCAGGCTGTTGGACGCAGCTGTTCCTGTGGTGGCTCAGGCTTTGCTTGCTATCTTTAAGGCTGGTAAATCTCGTCAGAATTTTGGACACATTGCCAAGTCGAACTTAAATCCCAAATTACTTTTATGTAAAGTAGCAAGTACAGCGAGGTATGTACTCATCCCAGGTAACACCAACGGGGCGTGTACTCACCCCAGGTAACACCAACGGGGCGTGTACTCACCCCAGGTAACACCAACGGGGCGTGTACTCACCCAGGTAACACCAACGGGGCGTGTACTCACCCCAGGTAACACCAACGGGGCGTGTACTCACCCCAGGTAACACCAACGGGGCGTGTACTCACCCAGGTAACACCAACGGGGCGTGTACTCACCCCAGGTAACACCAACGGGGCGTGTACTCACCCCAGGTAACACCAACGGGGCGTGTACTCACCCAGGTAACACCAACGGGGCGTGTACTCACCCCAGGTAACACCAACGGGGCGTGTACTCACCCCAGGTAACACCAACGGGGCGTGTACTCACCCCAGGTAACACCAACGGGGCGTGTACTCACCCAGGTAACACCAACGGGGCGTGTACTCACCCCAGGTAACACCAACGGGGCGTGTACTCACCCCAGGTAACATACACGTGTGTTACTGGGCGTGCTGACACGAACAGTTTGGTGGGACACAGGAGGTAGCTTAGAGATGAGTGGAAGTGAACGTGTCTCATCTGGTGGTTGGCACCTTTAACCTCTTCTCTCTCCCTTCCTCATTTTCTCTCTTTTGGACTTTTTTTTCTCTTCCTCGTTAATATCCTGCCTTCACCTTGTCTGGGCTCTCTGCCTCATCCCTCTTCCACTTTCTCCCTGCCTTCCCTACCCCTGCCTGCCGTCCAGCCCCTCTGCCTGCCCTCCACCCCTGCCTGCCGCCGCTGTACCTGGCTGGCTGCCTACCGTGCTGGGGAGGTGCACGAGAAGTATTGACACGGGCGCCGTGGCACACGCCATGAGAGCTGGTTATTGATCTTCTCCATACACGAGCCTCTGTGTCAGGCTGGTGGTGGTGGCGGTGGTGGTGGTGGCTAGTAGCAGTGGTAGTGGTGCTTGCTCTACCTCTCTACCTGGTCTACCTCTCTACCTGGTCTACCTTTGTGCTTGGTGCACCTCTGTGCTTGGTCTACCTCTGTGCTTGGTCTACCTCTGTGCTTGCTCTACCTCTCTACTTGGTCTACCTTTGTGCTTGGTCTACCTCTCTACTTGGTCTACCTCTGTGCTTGGTGCACCTCTACTTGGTCTACCTCTCTACTTGGTCTACCTCTGCTTTGTTTACCTCTGTACTTGGTGCACCTCTGTACTTGGTCTACCTCTCTACTTGGTCTACCTCTGCTTGGTCTACCTCTGTGCTTGGTGCACCTCTGTACTTGGTCTACCTCTGTGCTTGGTCTACCTCTGTGCTTTGTCTATCTCTGGGCTTGGTCTACCTCTAAAGTTGGTCTACTTGTGTACTTGGTGTACTGGAATTGTTGTGTGTGTGTAATAAGAGGCCGAGAGAGGTGGAGGTGTTGCTGGGACCCCTGAGAGCACCGTACCTTATTTTGTTCTTCTTGACTATTACTTTTTGCATTGTGTTTGAGAGGGAAGTTGGTGCCTGTCTCTACACTTTACCTGTCTGGTCTCGCTTCTTGCAGGTCGGTGTTCAATCCCCGACCGTCCACAAGTGGTTGGGTACCATTCCTTCCCTCCGTCCCATCCCAAATCCCTATCCTGACCCCTTCCAAGTGTTATATAGTCGTATTGGCTTGGCGCTTTCCCCCTGATAGTTCCATACACTTTACCTGTTGTTCCTATTGACCTCGTGTTATCTTGAGATGATTTCGGGGCTTTTTTTTTTTTTAGTGTCCCCGCGGCCCGGTCCTCGAACAGGCCTCCACTCCCAGGAAGCAGCCCATGACAGCTGACTAACACCCAGGTACCTATTTTACTGTTAGGTAACAGGGGCATAGGGTGAAAGAAACTCTGCCTATTGTTTCTCGCCGGCGCCTGGTATCGAACCCAGGACCACAGGATCACAAGTCCAGCGTGCTGTCCGCTCGGCCGACCGGCTGCCTGTGCCGGTGGCCTATCGCTCCGTGGTAACATGTACCAAATACCTTTACAAAGTCTATACTGGTTTATACATCTGCATTTGAGATTTCTTTTGATACTTCCGTGATTTTGTGATGGTAGTTGAGTAATTACTAAAGTGAACTTCCAGCTCTAAATCCATCTTGATCTGAGGTGAAGTTCATTACTCGCCATATAACTGGAGATTTGACTCCTTATCACTCTTTCAAAAACTTTATAGCTATGTGTGATGTTAGTGCGACCAGTCTTGTCATACTGCCCCACACTACGCTGCCTACCTGGAGCATACCTGGGGAGGATTTCAGGAGTTTTGCTCCCCGAGCCCGGCCTGATATGCTCGACTTGTGATAACTTGGTCCAACAGGCTGTTGTTTGGAGCGGCCCGTAGGCCCAACAGTTACTGTTGTCACAGTGTTCTAGTCACAGGCTATATCCACTACAGCCTGGTTGATCTGGCACTTCTTGCAAGAACCTGTCCAAGTGCCTCTCGAAGAATTCCACCTTCGTTCCGGCAATATTTCTAATGCTTCCTGGGAGGGTGGAGTGTAGTTATATCTGCTGATTTAACGTCAGATATCTCACCAGTATCTTGGCGTTTTCTCTATACCACATTAAGTGCTCGTGTAACTGGATTGATTGATTAAGATTAAGCCACCCAGGAGGTGGCACGGGCATGAATAACCCGTAAGTGTTACTGGAGGATATCATTTCTGTATATATATATTGAGTTCCAGGAGTCGGGGCTCAGTGCATGGGCATGTTGCCAATTTCTCTTTCAAGGTCTGCTGTAATTGTGTTGATATCAGTCATGTTATCCGAGCTAACGCAGGTGTTGGCACCGTTACTGATATCACAGTTACTGTGGTTGGCACTGTTACTGATATATTAGTTAATGACGTTGTTACTCTTACTGTTGTTATCACAGTGTTCTTGTCACAGTGTTCTTGTCACACTGTTCTTGTCACACTGTTCTTGTCACAGTGTTCTTGTCACAGTGTTCTTGTCACACTGTTCTTGTCACAGTGTTCTTGTCACAGTGTTCTTGTCACAGTGTTCTTGATACTCTTACTGGTATAAAACCATTGGCCTCTGACGTTACTAATTTCAATATTTTTGCTGCCCATTAGTGTTGGGAGGCGTTGATGGTGGCCGGGCTGTGGCCGCCCCTCTCACCTTGTTTAAAGTTGATGGTGTGAGGCGCACGGGGAGTGCCACCACTCATGGCACCGTCGCCGCCACTCATGGCACCGTCGCCACCACTGATGGCACCGTCGCCACCACTCATGGGACCGTCGCCACCACTCATGGCACCGTCGCCACCACTGATGGCACCGTCGCCGCTACTGATGGCACCGTCGCCACCACTGATGGCACCGTCGCCGCCACTGATGGCACCGTCGCCACCACTCATGGCACCGTCGCCACCACTCATGGCATCGTCCCACGTAAAGAAAATAAAGAAAGAATAAATTTTTGCTAGAATCACTGGTCTAACCCTCTCGCTTCATGCAGGTCGGCGTTCAATCCCCCGACCGTCCAAGTGGTTGGACACCATTCCTGCCTCCCATCCCAAAGCCTTATCCTGACCCCTTCCCAGTGCTATATAGTCGTAATGGCTTGGCGCTTTCCCCCTGATAGTTCCTTCCTTCCTTCTAGAAGAGCGACACCTTCCATAATAACAGAACACGCGCCCCAGCAGCGAGAGACCGGGCCTTCACCATGAAGTATCCCTAAAATCTCATCTGACATCGCACTCACGAAGTTGAAAATGAGATGAGTACATGCAAAATGTCGCTACGGAATGATGAGGTCCACTGAGTGATTACTGCCGACGACCACGACGACGACGACGACGCCGACGCCGACGACCACGACGACGACGCCGACGACCACGACGACGACGACGACGACGCCGACGACCACGACGACGACGACAAGGATCTCCACGTCCATCGATGCCTCGATAACCTTACAGGCCGACATCGCCAGAATATCGAGCAGAAACCCACCAAGAAACTGACTTCGGGTTTGGTCTCATGTTGACGTCCCTCAACTCACACAGTGGCAGCTGGTCGAGACACGTAACCCATGGACACCTTCCCGGGGCGCTCATCATCTCAAATATATAAAACACGTCGATTATGTCCTCATGGGATGTCCTCGCCATGTTATATTGGCCAATTTGTATACGTTACCACTGAAGAGAAAACCCCCCTCTGGGGTCTGGTCGCCGGACACCTGCTTGATGCCTGGTTGATGGGGTTCTGGGAGTTCTTCTACTCCCCAAGCCCGGTTCGAGGCCAGGCTCGACTTGTGAGAGTTTATAACATTTTGTTACATTTGTTACTCATTCTAAACATTTGTTACTCATTCTAAACATTTGGGACTCATTCTAAACATTTGGGACTCATTCTAAACATTTGGGACTCATTCTAAACATTTGGGACTCATTCTAAACATTTGGGACTCATTCTAAACATTTGGGACTCATTCTAAACATTTGGGACTCATTCTAAACATTTGGGACTCATTCTAAACATTTGGGACTCATTCTAAACATTTGGGACTCATTCTAAACCCTTTCCTGTTTCTCCTATACACACTTTATCACAGCTTTTACAAGGGATTCATTTAGTGAGGAATCTGTAACTGTATTCGGGTTCTTAATTGCAATATTAATATTGCAAAGTTGCAAGGTATGATACAACTGTGCCCTCTGTAAATTAGAAGGCAGAGCATATTTTTGCATGACATTCTCTCTCTGGTGTCATGATTATACAGCTTGCTTTTGGCTTAGCTTAAGGGATTAGTGATCAACTGCTCGCTGAACCGTCCAGTAACAGAGGTAAAACAAAGGTGTGTTCATGTAACAGTTTGTAGTGAACGTGTTCTCCAGGTCACTAGTCACCTCTGTGTTCTAGTTCCCTCCCTGTTGCTGTATATCTATCTCTCTTTTTTCCTTCTGAGCTGGCAATAAGAGACATAGACCAACAGGAAGAGGATATAGACAGAGAGAACACACACAATAACAGGGGCCAACAGCCACACCTTACAACACACAATGTGCCTCACACCTGTATTAAGTCACACCTGCATTAAGTCACACCTGTATTAGGTTACACCTGTAGTTGAGTGACATCACCGGAGGCCAGGTGGCCGACTTTCAGGAAACGCGCGCCAAAAGTTGCCGGATTATTTTTAGCCATCGTAAATTCTTGAGAAAATACGAGTCTATAAATGACGCCATCAGCGTGAAAAATTCAGTTTTAAGTGTACACTTCCGCATGTTAAAAATGTATTCACAATATAATATATATATCCTCCTCCTTTACTGTTCATTAGGGCAGCGTCTGGGATGCTCTCGGACGCAGGTTCGAATCCTCGTCACGGCGCTTGTGGATTTGTTTAATTAAAAGTACGTTATCCTGGATGGATGAGCCTAGTTTTGTTAGGCTAGGTTGTTTTAGGTTAGGTTGTATTATGTTAACTTGGGTTGGGTTCGGCTGGGTTGGGTTAGGTTAGGTTGGAAGGGTATTAAAATGCGCTGAGGGAGCGTCTTGTGTGCTCAGTGGCGTATATTTACACGGACAGCTGTAATGGTGTCTCAGGATTGGACATTCAGTAATATAATTTTAGGGCGCGTGACACTGTTGCTGTTGACAGAGTTTACCTGAAGTGTGTTGAGGGTCGGGGGCCGCACCACCTGCCACAGGTAAACTAACCCAACCTATTCCCAGCAATTACTGTGTCACACAGTCTGCTGCACGCTCTGGCATGGTGCCGTGGTGTCTGCTGCAGTGTATTATTATGTAGTGTCTGCTCTTCTGCTGTAGATTAGCATTAGTAGCAAACATTAGAAATGTTGCCGGAACGAAGGTGGAGGTATTCAAGAGGCACTTGGACAGGTTCTTGCAAGAAGTGTCGGACCAACCAGGCTGTAGTGGATATGTAGGCCTGCGGGCCGCTCCAAGCAACAGCCTCTTGGACCAAGCTATCACAAATCGGGTGTAACCTCAGGCCGGGCTCGGGGAGTAGAAGTACTCCCGAAACCCACTCCAGGTATGGTCCAGGTATAGTTCAGATCATTCTGTGGTGTTTAGCCTATGGCGAGGCTTGTCAGTCAAGTTTGCTCTGGGAAATCTTCAAGGCGCACCTTGACACTAATATGAGGTGATATGATTAGTGTCAAGTGAGTTATCACCTTCAAATTTAAAGTGAGGTGATAACTCACTTTAAATTTGAAGGGAAGATGAGACTTATGATAGAGTTGCTTCTTAGGACTCGTTATGCAGTTTAACTTACCCCTGAGGCTAGTCTCTTCCCCCTGACATACTGCTCCTCTCTCTCTCTCTCTCTCTCTCTCTCTCTCTCTCTCTCTCTCTCTCTCTCTCTCTCTCTCTCTCTCTCTCTCTCTCTTTCGCTCTTTCTCGCCCTCTCTCTCTCTCTCTCGCTCTCTCTCTCTCTCTCTCTCTCTCTCTCTCTCTCTCTCTCTCTCTCTCTCTCTCTCTGAGTGGCTGGTGTAGAGGACACAGGGGGAGAATATTGGGCAGGAACTGGGTCGACAACCACACTAAAGAGTGAAAGTGTATCGTCTTGATTTTATCTTGAGATGATTTCGGGGCTTAGTGTCCCTGCGGCCCGGTCTTCAACCAGGCCTACTTTTTGTTACACTCACCCCAGGAAGCAGCCCGTAACAGCTGTCTAACTCCCAGATACCTATTTACTGCTAGGTAACAAGGTCATCAGGGTGAAAGAAACTCTGCCAATTTGTTTCAGCCTCCACCGGGAATCGAACCCGGAACCTCAGGACTATGAATCCGAAGCGCTGTCCACTCAGCTGTCAGGCCCGCAGGTGTAGGTTAGAATATGCACATGATTTTGGCTCTCATTCCCTGATACAATAATGATATGGTACATCGATACCATAAAATATGGTACATGGAAGTACCACGGAGCCGGTCGGCCGAGCGGACAGCACGCTGTACTTGTGATCCTGTGGTCCTGGGTTCGATCCCAGGCGCCGACGAGAAACAATGGGCAGAGTTTCTTTCACCCCTATGCCCCTGTTACCTAGCAGTAAAATAGGAACCTGGGTGTTAGTCAGCTGTCACGGGCTGCTTCCTGGGGGTGGAGGTCGAGGACCGGGCCGCGGGGACACTAAAAAGCCCCGAAATCATCTCAAGATAACCTCAAGATGGTCGAGGACCGGGCCCCGGGGACACTAAAAAGCCCTGAAATCATCTCAAGATAACCTCAAGATGGTCGAGGACCGGGCCCCGGGGACACTAAAAAGCCTCGAAATCATCTCAAGATAACCTCAAGATGGTCGAGGACCGGGCCCCGGGGACACTAAAAAGCCTCGAAATCATCTCAAGATAACCTCAAGATAACCTCAAGATAACCTCAAGATAACCTCAAGATAACCATACGATGATGGTACTTGGAATGAAGCTAGAGAACTAAAGCCTCGCCATTATCCACTATACAAACTTCCAGACACAACAACTAAGAAATCCACAATACAAATTTTAAGGAGCAGGTGTGATGGAGGCCGAGGAAGACCATGTTGAATACTTCATAGCCAGGACCCTCGTACAAGTTAGAGGTAACATCAGGCAACACGACCGTGACACGGTAACTGAGGAAAGGATTATTGAAGAATATCTCGGAACCAACAACATACTATTGTCTCCAAAGTCTAGACAATTCAAAGGCTGATATTATCGTCCTTGGGGACTCCGATCTACCCAATTTACAACGAAGGTTAACAGACATCTTGAGGTTATCTTGAGATGATTTCGGGGCTTTAGTGTCCCCGCGACCCGGTCCTCGACCAGGCCTCCACCCCCAGGAAGCAGCCCGTGACAGATGACTAACACCCAGGTACCTATTTTACTGCTAGGTAACAGGGGCATTGGGTGAAAGAAACTCTGCCCATTGTTTCTCGTCGGCGCCTGGGATCGAACCCAGGACCACAGGATCACGAGTCCAGCGTGCTGTCCGCTCGGCCGACCGGCTCCCTAAACATGACATGGTCATTGTGGTGGGGGAGGAGGAGGAGGAGGCAGGGGAAGGGAAGGCGTGTCATGATAAACATTCTCAATTAAAACCAACAAGCGGGAACGAGGCTGAAAGCCCACGAGGTGACGGACACCCTCTGAAGCAGCCATGACGTGCTGGAATGTCAAATTAAGTTCCGTACGTGGACGTGCTGGAATGTCAAATTAAGTTCCGTACGTTGACGTGCTGGAATGTCAAATTAAGTTCCGTTCGTGGACGTGCTGGAATGTCAAATTAAGTTCCGTACGTGGACGTGCTGGAATGTCAAATTAAGTTCCGTACGTGGACGTGCTGGAATGTCAAATTAAGTTCCGTACGTTGACATATTGTCCCACCAGAGAGTGGTAGCCTAGTTCAGGCCAACCTACCCGGCCCGGCCTGGCCCAGTCCCGCCCCTACACCAACTCCTTGTTCCTGGGTTCTCACTCCGGATTTCAAACGAGCACATCCAGTGCTCGTTACAGGGAGCTAAATCATTGGTAAATTATGCTCTTGGGAACAATTGAGCATATTGTATGATGCATATATGTATATGCTCCAAGCAGATACGCGATGTTTGTTTGACGTGCGTGTATATACTCATAATGTTGTATATATACTCATAATGTTGTGTCACATTTTACCCCATGTTGAAACTATATTTTTGGCGCTCTGGTGAATTCGCGTGTGGTAGCGAAAAGGTCTTATTATTGACAGTTGATAATTTGACAGGCAGAGATGTTCATATGATTGATCATTAAATTTGAAAGGCACAAGTGATAGGAAAATCACTTGTGTTGTCCCGTCTTGAGTACTGCTCAGTACTCACTTTCCCCTTCAGAGCACGAGAGATTGTTGAAATAGAGGGAATACAGAGAACATATACGGCACGCATAGACGAGATAAAGCACCTAAATTATTGGGATCGTCTCAAAGCCCTCCAAATGTACTCTCTAGAAAGGAGACGAGAGAGATACCAAATAATATACACATGGAAAATACTGGAGGGCCAGGTCCCAAATCTACTCAGTAAAATAACAACGTACTGGAGTGAACGATATGGAAGAAAATGCAGAATAGAACCAGTGAAGAGCAGAGGTGCCATAGGCACAATCAGAGAACACTGTATAAACATCAGAGGTCAACGGTTGTTCAACGTCCTCCCAGCGAGCATAAGAAATATTGCCGGAACAACCGTGGATATCTTCAAGAGGAAACTAGATTGTTTCCTCCAAGGCGTACCGGACCAACCGGGCTGTGGTGGGTATGTGGGCCTGCGGGTCGCTCCAAGCAACAGCCTAGTGGACCAAACTCTCACAAGTCAAGCCTGGCCTTGGGCCGGGCTTGGGGAGTAGAAGAACTCCCAGAACCCCATCAACCAGGCAGAAGTGCTCTGTTCGATAATTTGACTGGCAGAAGTGTTCGTGTGGCCGACAGTTAGATAGAGAGAGATGTTCAGGTGGTCTATAATTTGACGGAGGGTATTTTTCGTCTATAATTTTGCAGTCTTAAATGTTTTAGTGACAATAGTTTGTCAGTCATAGAGGGTATGTGATGCCCGGGAGTGACCGTGGATATCTTCAAGAGGAAACTAGATTGTTTCCTCCAAGGCGTACCGGACCAACCGGGCTGTGGTGGGTATGTGGGCCTGCGGGTCGCTCCAAGCAACAGCCTAGTGGACCAAACTCTCACAAGTCAAGCCTGGCCTTGGGCCGGGCTTGGGGAGTAGAAGAACTCCCAGAACCCCATCAACCAGGCAGAAGTGCTCTGTTCGATAATTTGACTGGCAGAAGTGTTCGTGTGGCCGACAGTTAGATAGAGAGAGATGTTCAGGTGGTCTATAATTTGACGGAGGGTATTTTTCGTCTATAATTTTGCAGTCTTAAATGTTTTAGTGACAATAGTTTGTCAGTCATAGAGGGTATGTGATGCCCGGGAGTGACCTATAAGTGTGACCTCACTGAGTGTACCCACACACACACACACACACACACACACACACACACACACACACACACACACGCACGCACGCGCACACACACACACACACACACACACACACACACACACACACACACACACACACACACACACACACACAGGCGCCCCAGACAAGAATGCCACCCCCCTCTTACTCTACAGAATATACTGAACAAAGAAAATGAAGCTTCACGTTGCTTGTGTGGAGAACCTGACGAGTAGAAGAACTCCCGGAACTCACTCCAGATATATATATATATTGCAGAAACTTATTGCAGATAATTTACTAAGAATGCCATTATGAAATTAAAATAATCCCGTTATTGCGAATGTGAATAAGTGAGCAATTATCCAAAGGAGACCGCGAGCACAGGAAGACTGTCATGTCCGTGTCTTCTCTGTGTGTAAGGTGATTTGGCGTAATAAAATCGACTCATCGTGACCATTCCAGAATACCTCCACGCTCCTCGGACCCTCGCCAAGATTCCTCTCTACATATTTAATACAAATGACACCCGTTTACTATTGTAAATATGCAGTTTGAGCAGCAGATGTTACATATGATGGTGAGGTATATATTTGAAGGAAAAGGTTAAGTGGGAAATATAGTATGAGTTAGGAGGTCCGGGAGCCGTTTGGCCGAGCGGACAGCACGCTGGACTTGTGATCCTGTGGTCCTGGGTTCGATCCCAGGCGCCGGCGAGAAACATTGGGCAGAGTTTCTTTCACCCTATGCCCCTGTTACCTAGCAGTAAAATAGGTACCTGGGTGTTAGCCAGCTGTCACGGGAAGCTTCCTGGAGGCCTGGTCGAGGACCGGGCCGCGGGGACACTAAAAAGCCCCGAAATCATCTCAAGATAACCTCAAGAAGATAGGAGGCGGGCTGTCCGCCTCGCTGACACGATGTGTGTGTGTATGTGTTTGGAAGCTAAGGCAAGCTTTCTCCCTTTGTCAGGAAGCTGTGAGTGTGTGTGTGTAAGGTTCTTCACGTGTACTTCAGCATGTATGGATGTCTATAGATGAATACTGTGTAGCATTTTTTTTTTTTTTTTTTTTTTTTTTTTTTTTTTTTTTTTTTATTATTTTCTACCACAGACGTGGCCACACATTTACAATGCTAACCAGCATATATACATTTTCTTCTGTCCTCCTTCTCATTCACTGATAAGCACTCAGAATCTTGTTTACATATTTACATGTTCTGTTTGCAGGGCCACTTCCAGTTTTCTTGAGGGTTTTCTGGTTCGTATTTCAACATTGGAATTATGTAGTGTGAGGCTTGGGTTCCCTTGAGGTGGTCCGAGCCCTTAGGCCACAGTTATTATACGGACTAATGGATGATTGATAGGGAGCGGGAGGGAAGAATGGGGGGGGGGAGGAAGGAATTATCAAGGGAAAGCGCCAAGCCATTACGACTATATAGCACTGGGAAGGGGTCCTTGAGGTTACCTTGAGGTGCTTCCGGGGCTTAGTGTCCCCGCGGCCCGGTCGTCGACCAGGCCGCGGTCGACCAGGCCAATCACTTGGACGGTCGGGGATTGAACGCCGACCTGCATGAAGCGAGACCGTCGCTCTACCCAAGTGGTTGGGCTTTACAAGTTGACCTTGTCTCGGTTCTGAGGATCAATGTATCCGCGGCCCGGTTCCTGACAAGGCCTCCTGGTTGGTGGTCTGATCAATAAGGCTGTTACAAGTGGTCCTCCCATCCCCTCCCCTCCTCCCCAGACACCTCATCTTCAACAGGGGAGACCTCCCCCCCCCCCCCGGCCAACATCCCCCCCCCAACGGGCGTGTTGAGAGGGCACGTTGATAGAGCCTAAAATAGTGGAGAGTAAACAGGGCGTCTCCCGGTGCGGGTGAGGGGGCAGCCTTCACACAAACACCCGCCAGAGCCCGGGTCTATGGCCCGGCCCTCACCACCTTCAAGATATGCACCCATCACATAGTCCACACTCTTTGACAACTATGTAACCCTTCGTACAGGTTGTGCCGAGGGGTATGCATACGTACTGCGAGGATGTGTATGCGTGTATACATACGTAAGTGAGACTGCTGGTATATATATATATATATATATATATATATATATATATATATATATATATATATATATATATATATATATATGCACGTATACTGGTGCTACTCAAGTTCCATCAGGAAGTGCCGGACCAACCGGATTGTAGTGGATAGGTGGGCTTGCGGGCCGCGCCGGGCAACACTCACTTGTCTCATCACAAGTCAATACAGGTGAGGGCCACTCACCTGGTCCTCACCTTGAGGACCTGGCTCTAGGCCGGGCTGGAGGACCTGGCTCTAGGCCGGGCTGGAGGACCAGGCTCTAGGCCGGGCTGGAGGACCAGGCTCTAGGCCGGGCTGGAGGACCAGGCTCTAGGCCGGGCTGGAGGACCAGGCTCTAGGCCGGGCTGGAGGACCAGGCTCTAGGCCGGGCTTGATGACCAGGCTCTAGGCCGGGCTGGAGGACCAGGCTCTAGGCCGGGCTGGAGGACCAGGCTCTAGGCCGGGCTTGAGGACCAGGCTCTAGGCCGGGCTGGAGGACCAGGCTCTAGGCCGGGCTGGAGGACCAGGCTCTAGGCCGGGCTGGAGGACCAGGCTCTAGGCCGGGCTGGAGGACCAGGCTCTAGGCCGGGCTGGAGGACCAGGCTCTAGGCCGGGCTGGAGGACCAGGCTCTAGGCCGGGCTTGAGGACCAGGCTCTAGGCCGGGCTGGAGGACCAGGCTCTAGGCCGGGCTGGAGGACCAGGCTCTAGGCCGGGCTGGAGGACCTGGCTCTAGGCCGGGCTGGAGGACCAGGCTCTAGGCCGGGCTGGAGGACCAGGCTCTAGGCCGGGCTGGAGGACCAGGCTCTAGGCCGGGCTGGAGGACCAGGCTCTAGGCCGGGCTGGAGGACCAGGCTCTAGGCCGGGCTGGAGGACCAGGCTCTAGGCCGGGCTGGAGGACCAGGCTCTAGGCCGGGCTGGAGGACCAGGCTCTAGGCCGGGCTTGAGGAGTAGAACCACTCCCGGAACCCACTTCAGGTATACTCTGGTCTACAAGAAAAGTGCAATATAATAATTATACACAGACGGTCGCAGCCGGTAGCAAGTGAGGCCTGGAGAACACAGCTGACTGACAGTGTAAACAGAAGTGTTCCCAGAGCCCTCAGGAGGATGATAGTACCACCAAGCCTCGTCCAGGTGACGCCACTCAACCCTAACAAGGAAATTATATCCAACCTTCGTCAGTGTTATGGTGTATATAGAGCTTGGCTCTAAAGCTCTCAGCTCTGACGTTTGAGATAAGATCACTCTACACATCTACCTTGAGTTATACACGTGGCTTACACCCATGTACCTTTAAATGCAGTCTCCGTGGTGTAGTGGTAAGACACTCGCCTGGCGTTCCGCGAGCGCTATGTCATGGGTTCGTATCCTGGCCGGGGAGGATTTACTGGGCGCAATTCCTTAACTGTAGCCTCTGTTTAACGCAACAGTAAAATGTGTACTTGGATGAAAAAACGATTCTTCGCGGCAGGGGATCGTATTCCAGGGACCATAGGATTAAGGACTTGCCCGAAACGCTACGCGTACTAGTGGCTGTACAAGAATGTAACAACTCTTGTATATATCTCAAAAAAAAAAAAAAAAAATATTCTGAT